>NC_069502.1:655789675-656089675 GCF_027579735.1 Bombina bombina
TCATGGGCGCGATCCGATATAGATCGCAGTTTGCGGCGCAAGCGAGGGAACCGGCGTTGCCCGCAGTTTCAGCTCGCAACTCGAGCTATCCCATATAAGTCGCCGTCAGATGCTAACGTGCCGTAAGTCTCACAAACCAGCGATGTCCAGAAATCTGCGCAAGTACAAATTTCTGGCGTCGCCAGTGACTTGCGGCACGTTAGAAACTGCCGGCGCCTATAAAACCTGACTAAAGTCTAAAACACCCGCACTGTCTAACACGCCTCCCTAACATAGCCCGACACGTCTAACACGCCTCCCTAACAAAGCCCGACACGTCTAACCCTCTATCCGCTATCCCCCCTCACTATCCTAACAATAAAAAAGCTATTAACCCCTAAACCGCCGCTCCCGTACCCCGCCGCAACCTAATAAAGTTATTAACCCCTAAAACGCCGCTCCCGTACCCCGCCGCCAGCTATATTATATCTATAACCCCCTAAAGTGAGCCCCTAACACCGCCGCCATCTATATTAAAATTATTAACCCCTAATGTAAGCCCCTTACACCGCCACCATCTCTATTAAAATGATTAACCCCTAATTTAATCTACCTACCCCGCCGCCAGCTATATTATCTATATTAACCCTAAGTATATTATAGTTAATATAGGTATTACATTATATATATTAACTATATTAACCCTAATTATATTAGGGTTAATATAGTTACTATAGTATTTATATTAACTATATTAACTCTATCTAACCCTAACACCCCTAACTAAATTTATATTAAATTAATCTAATTAATTTATAAACTAAAATATTCCTATTTAAATCTAAATACTTACCTATAAAATAAACCCTAAGATAGCTACAATATAATTAATAATTACATTGTAGCTATGTTAGGGTTAATATTTATTTTACAGGTAAATTGTTAATTATTTTAACTAGGTATAATAGATATTAAATAGTTATTAACTATTTAATATCTACCTAGTTAAAATAATTACCCAATTACCTGTAAAATAAATCCTAACCTAAGTTACAAATTCACCTACACTATCAATAAATTTAATAAACTACAAACATCTATCTAAAAATACAATTAAATTAACTAAACTAAATTACAAAAAAAAACAAACACTAAATTACAAAAAATAAAAAAAAGATTACAAGATTTTTAAGCTAATTACACCTATTCTAAGCCCCCTAATAAAATAATAAACCCCCAAAATAAAAAAAAATTCCCTGCCCTATTCTAAATTAAACAAATTTCAAAGCTCTTTACCTTACCAGCCCTTAAAAGGGCCTTTTGTGGGGCATGCCCCAAAGAATTCAGCTCTTTTGCATACAACAAATACAATCCCCCCCCCATTACAACCCACCACCCACATACCCCTATTCTAAAACCACCCAAACCCCCCTTAAAAAAGCCTAACACTACCCCCCTGAAGATCTCCCTACCTTGTCTTCACCACACCGGGACGAACTCCTGATCCGATCCGGGCGATGTCTTCCTCCAAGCGGCAAAGAAGAATTCTTCCTCCGGCGATGTCTTCCTCCAAGCGGCAAAGAAGAATTCTTCCTCCGGCGACGTCTTCCTCCAAGCGGCAGCAAAGTCTTCATTCTTCCGGCGGCATCTTCAATCTTCTTTCTTCGCTCCGCCGCCGCGGAGCATCCATCCAGGCCGACGACTGAACGACGAATGAGGTACCTTTAAATGACGTCATCCAAGATGGCGTCCGCCGAATTCCGATTGGCTGATAGGATTCTATCAGCCAATCGGAATTAAGTTAAACAAATCTGATTGGCTGATTGAATCAGCCAATCAGATTCAAGTTCAATCCGATTGGCTGATCCAATCAGCCAATCAGATTGAGCTCGCATTCTATTGGCTGTTCCGATCAGCCAATAGAATGCGAGCTCAATCTGATTGGCTGATTGGATCAGCCAATCGGATTGAACTTGAATCTGATTGGCTGATTCAATCAGCCAATCAGATTTTTTTAACTTAATTCCGATTGGCTGATAGAATCCTATCAGCCAATCGGAATTCGGCGGACGCCATCTTGGATGACGTCATTTAAAGGTACCTCATTCGTCGTTCAGTCGTCGGCCTGGATGGATGCTCCGCGGCGGCGGAGCGAAGAAAGAAGATTGAAGATGCCGCCGGAAGAATGAAGACTTTGCTGCCGCTTGGAGGAAGACGTCGCCGGAGGAAGAATTCTTCTTTGCCGCTTGGAGGAAGACATCGCCGGAGGAAGAATTCTTCTTTGCCACTTGGAGGAAGACATCGCCCGGATCGGATCAGGAGTTTGTCCAGGTGTGGTGAAGACAAGGTAGGGAGATCTTCAGGGGGGTAGTGTTAGGCTTTTTTAAGGGGGGTTTGGGTGGTTTTAGAATAGGGGTATGTGGGTGGTGGGTTGTAATGGGGGGGGGGGGGATTGTATTTGTTGTATGCAAAAGAGCTGAATTCTTTGAGGCATGCCCCACAAAAGGCCCTTTTAAGGGCTGGTAAGGTAAAGAGCTTTGAAATTTGTTTAATTTAGAATAGGGCAGGGAATTTTTTTTATTTTGGGGGTTTATTATTTTATTAGGGGGCTTAGAATAGGTGTAATTAGCTTAAAAATCTTGTAATCTTTTTTTTATTTTTTGTAATTTAGTGTTTGTTTTTTTTTGTAATTTAGTTTAGTTAATTTAATTGTATTTTTAGATAGATGTTTGTAGTTTATTAAATTTATTGATAGTGTAGGTGTATTTGTAACTTAGGTTAGGATTTATTTTACAGGTAATTGGGTAATTATTTTAACTAGGTAGATATTAAATAGTTAATAACTATTTAATATCTATTATACCTAGTTAAAATAATTAACAATTTACCTGTAAAATAAATATTAACCCTAACATAGCTACAATGTAATTATTAATTATATTGTAGCTATCTTAGGGTTTATTTTATAGGTAAGTATTTAGATTTAAATAGGAATATTTTAGTTTATAAATGAATTAGATTAATTTAATATAAATTTAGTTAGGGGTGTTAGGGTTAGATAGAGTTAATATAGTTAATATAAATACTATAATAACTATATTAACTATATTAACCCTAATATAATTAGGGTTAATATAGTTAATATATATAATGTAATACCTATATTAACTATAATATACTTAGGGTTAATATAGATAACATAGCTGGCGGCGGGGTAGGTAGATTAAATTAGGGGTTAATAATTTTTATATAGGTGGCGGCGGTGTAAGGGGTCAGATTACGGGATAGATAAGGTAGATGACAGCGGTGTAAGGGGTTCTAATTAGGGGATAGATAAGGTAGATGGCGGCGGTTTTAGGGGCTCACAGTAGGGGGTTAGTTTATGTAGATGGCGGCGGGGTCCGGAAGCGGCGGTTTAGGGGGTAATAACTTTATTAGGGATTTCGGGGGGGGGGGGGGTGGATCGCGGTTGACAGGGAGATAGACATTGCGCATGCGTTAGGTGTTAGGTTTATTTTAGAAGATCGCGGTTGACAGGGAGATAGACATTGCGCATGCGTTAGGTGTTAGGTTTATTTTAGAAGATCGCGGTTGACAGGGAGATAGACATTGCGCATGCGTTAGGTGTTAGGTTTATTTTAGCAGCCAGTTTAGGAAGTTACGGGGCTCCAATAGTCAGCGTAAGGCTTCTTACGGCTGCTTTTTGTGGCGAGGTGAAAATGGAGTAAGTTTTCTCCATTTTCACCACGTAAGTCCTTACGCTGCATATTGGATACCAAACTGCGCGGGTTTGGTATACCTGCCTATGGCCCAAAAAACTGCGGGCGACGGCAGAAATATACGGGCGTAACTTCTAGGTTACGCCGTATATGTGATACCAAACCCGCGCAAATATTGGCGTCGCCGGCTTTTGCGGGCGACGATTTATATTGGATCGACCCCCATGTCTAAGTATCCATAAAGTGGCAACGGAAACATAGTATCAAAGTATCATGTTTAAGTATCCTTAAAGTGGCAACGGAAACATTTATAATCAGCTCTGGGGATCCCCAGTTCCAAAAGGAACTTATTATATTGGGACTCAAATTATTAACCATTTTTGTATGGTGCAATTAATCCTCATTTGTATATATAGATATAGGATACATGTTATTTTATTGCCTTTAATTCAGAATATTGTTTGGCAAATAAATATGTAATAAGTATACTTTCTTGGTAAATTGTTCTTTTTAGAAAGGAATAGATCTGTCAATCTATAGTCTAACCCTGATCTCAAAGGTTGTGAAATATTTGATTAGCAGGAATTGTTCTAGTGCTGGATAGGATTGGCTTTTTCTTATTTCTAGTTTTTCTATCTATATCTAATCCTTTATTATTTTCCCAACTTTATATGTTACATTAAAATAATCACAATCTCCGTGCACCTTTTTTCTGCCAAAAAGTAAAATAAGGCAGGAACAAGAGAACCTGCAGAGTACTAATATCTTTGGTGCTGTTAGTTTAATATAAAACAATATATATATAAATATATATATATATATATATATATATATATAACCAAATATAGTGGTAAGTCCAGCACTTTCTTGGGTACCCCTTCACTGGGCATAGCTTCTAGTAGGTTTACCTTTGCAGTGCATGTTTGCCTTGGAGGCCTGCCATGCTCCCATATACAATTTCCAAAGTAGACAATGGCAACAGCACTTTTTCTTTAAAACACTTCTTCTTTATTAAAGTAACATTTTAGGATAAAATACAGCGACATTTCGAGCCTCTTGGGCCCTTCCTCATGCTATAGATTAAGAACAAACATCTCCCTTATGTACACCTGTGTATAGGGTGTGGCTTAGTTAATTACAGAATTTTACATGCACTTAGCTCATGTTGGTATCCCCAACTGGTAAGGTTCTGACTAAACTTTTCAACTTTGTTATTTTTTAATAAACATTTATTTCTCAACACTTAAATGTATGCTTATGTGGTATGTCATATATGTTTCTTTATAATATATTACAAATAGACACATATCCACACTTTTTATACACAGGAATTTAAAAACAATTATAAAAACAAATGTAGATCATAATCCTTGTTTAATCCATTTGGATATAGTGTTTTCAGATTTTTTATCCACCATACTTCTTTCTTTTTAAGTAGCAACTCTCTATTGCCTCCTCTCCTTGGTTTAGGAATATGGTCTATGACCTGAAACCTTAACTGACTAACAGTGTGCCCTGCTGTTATAAAATGTGATGAGACAGGTAATGTCATATCCTTGCATCTTATAGAGGACTTGTGTGCACTTATTCTGTCCCTGATGGGGTTAATTGTCTCCCCTACATAGCCCCACCCACATGGGCATTTCAACATATATACAACATAATTAGTATCACAGGTGAAGAGGCCATTGATTTCTCTCTTTTTAGTGTCATTAATTTGTGCAACATTTTTACCCTTTATCATTGAGTTACATTGAGAACAATGTAGACAGGGGTATGATCCCTTGTTTGCAGTTGTCAGATAGTTAACTGGATCTTTTTTATTACTGCCAATATCTGCTTTCACTACAAAATCTCTTATATTTTTAACCCTTTTATATGAACTGATGGGGGGTTGTTGAAATTCCCTAATGGTAGGGTTAGTCCTCTCCAATAGATACCAATGCTTTCTTATTATCTTAGAGATATATTCACTGTACTGATTATATTCTGAAGTGAAAATCAGCTGATTTTTTATTTTATCTTTTTTAATCCCTGTTCTCTCTTCTTTAACTGTCTGTTCACATTTCTCAATGATAGATAAAGGATAGCCTCTATTGCAAAATTTCTTGGCCATTTGTTTCATTCTTTTTTCCTGCAATCTTGGTTCTTTTACATTTCTAGCTGTCCTTAAAAACTGGCTTTTGGGAATTGATTTAAACACTCGCTCAGGATGAAAACTCTCATGATGTAATATTGTGTTACGATCTGTTGATTTACAATAAAGATCAGTAACCAAATTACCAGATTGTTTGTATACCCATGTATCCAGATAACTCACTCTATTTCTAGAATAATTAAGGGTAAATTTAAGGCAGCCTGTGCAGTGATTGAGTTCTTCAACAAACGACTCTAGGGACTCCTCTGTGCCCCTCCATACGCCAAAAATATATCTATGTGTTTTTATATATATATATATATATATATATATATATATATATATATATAGGTATGTGTGTGTGTGTATGTGGATATAATGTGTGTGTTTGTGTATATGTAAATATATATGTGTGCGTGCATGTGTGTTTATCTATGTGTGTGTGTATATATATATATATATATACATATATATATATGTATGTGGGTTTGTACAGTTATATATGTGTAAGTGTATATTTGGGTTTGTGTGTGTATGTGTATATATATTTATTTGTGTGTATGTACTGTATATATATTATATTTTTATATATATATGTGTGTGTGTATGTATATACAGTGGGGAAAAAAAGTATTTAGTCAGCCACCAATTGTGCAAGTTCTCCCACTTAAGAAGATGAGAGAGGCCTGTAATTTTCATCATAGGTATACCTCAACTATGAGAGACAAAATGTGGAAACAAATCCAGACAATCACATTGTCTGATTTGGAAAGAATTTATTTGCAAATTATGGTGGAAAATAAGTATTTGGTCAATATCAAAAGTTCATCTCAATACTTTGTTATATATCCTTTATTGGCAATGACAGAGGTCAAACGTTTTCTGTAAGTCTTCACAAGGTTGTCACACACTGTTGCTGGTATGTTGGCCCATTCCTGCATGCAGATCTCCTCTAGAGCAGTGATGTTTTGGGGCTGTCGCTGGGCAACACGGACTTTCAAATCCCTCCAAAGGTTTTCTATGGGGTTGAGATCTGGGGACTGGCTAGGCCACTCCAGGACCTTGAAATGCTTCTTACGAAACCACTCCTTCATTGCCCGGGCGGTGTGTTTGGGATCATTGTCATGCTGAAAGACCCAGCCACATTTCATCTTCAATGCCCTTGCTGATGGAAGGAGGTTTGCACTTCAAATCTCACGATACATGGCCCCATTCATTCTTTCATGTACACGGGTCAGTCGTCCTGTTCCCTTTGCAGAGAAACAGCCCCAAAGCATGATGTTGCCACCCCCATGCTTCACAGTAGGTATGGTGTTCTCTCTCCTCCAAACACGACAAATTGTGTTTCTACCAAACAGTTCTACTTTGGTTTAATCTGACCATATGACATTCTCCCAAACCGCTTCTGGATCATCCAAATGCTCTCTAGCATACTTCAGACAGGCCCAGACATGTACTGGCTTAAGCAGGGGGACAGGTCTGGCACTGCAGGATCTGAGTCCCTGGCGGCGTAGTGTGTTACTGATTGTAGCCTTTGTTACGTTGGTCCCAGCTCTCTGCAGGTCATTCACTAGGTCCCCCCGTGTTGTTCTGGGATGTTTGATCACCGTTCTTGTGATCATTTTGACCCCACGGGGTGAGATCTTGCGTGGAGCCCCAGATCGAGGGAGATTATCAGTGGTCTTGTATGTCTTCCATTTTCTAATTATTGCTCCCACAGTTGATTTCTTCATACCAAGCTGCTTGCCTATTGCAGATTTAGTCTTCCCAGCCTGGTGCAGGTCTACAATTTTGTTTCTGGTGTCCTTTAACAGCTCTTTCGTCTTCACCATAGTGGAGTTGGAGTGTGACTATTTGAGGTTGTGGACAGGTGTTTTTTATACTGATAACAAGTTCAAACAGGTGCCATTAATACAGGTAATGAGTGGAGGACAGATGAGCCTCTTAAAGAAGAAGATACAGGTCTGTGAGAGCCAGAAATCTTGCTTGTTTGTAGGTGACCAAATACTTATTTTCCACCATAATTTGCAAATAAATTATTTCCAAATCAGACAATGTGATTGTCTGGATTTGTTTCCACATTTTGTCTCTCATAGTTGAGGTATACCTATGATGAAAATTACAGGCCTCTATCATATTCTTAAGTGGGAGAACTTGCACAATTGGTGGCTGACTAAATACTTTTTTCCCCCACTGTATATATATATATATATATACACAGTATATATGTGTGTGTGTGTGTATATCTATGTGTACATATATATATATATATATATATATATATATGTGTGTGTGTATATAATGTGTGTCTATGTGTGTATAAAAACATAGATATTGACGGCAGATAAGAGCCATAGGCCCAGCAAGTCTGCCTGATATTAAAAGTATAAACTTATCTAGCCTTATGCTTGTCCCAGGCATTCTTAAAGTCCAGTGTTTGTCATATATATATATATATATATATATATATATGTATGTGTGTGTGTGTGTGTGTGTGTGTTTGTGTATATTGTGTGTACCCATCAATTTCCATTTTTACAATGCCCTTCTTTGTAACCTGTTATTTGTTGCCCTATGTTATTTACACATGACTAAGTCTTGTTTATTGTGTCACTTCCATAAACTGTCCTGGTGTATTAGATTAATTCAGCCACAGGTGTAACATGTAAATAACCAATTGAAATTTGGCATTGCATTGTAGGTGTTGAGGTTTCCAACCAATATGGTTGATTTTAATGTGATTTAAAGGTGTGTGTAAGGTAACCAAGTAAAGGTGTGTGTAAGGTAACCCGTAAGCCAGTTGTGCTGCACTACACTGATGTGTGTCACATGTGTGCTGTGCTGTTGTTCTCCGGATTTTAACTTTCGATCTTCAATAAAAATTACTTTTTAAAGAGCTGGGTTTGACTTCCCTTTGTTCCTGTATGTGTGTATGTACATATATATATATGTGTATGTATGTATGTGTGTATGTATGTGTGTATATATGTATATATATATTTATGTGTGTGTATGTTCATATATATGTGTATGTGTGTATTTGTGTTTGTGCGTGTATGTGTATATATATATATATATATTTATGTGTGTATGTACATACTGTATATATGTGTGTGTGTGTGTATGAAAGTGTTAAATAATTTAGTTTTATTAAAATAGTATAGCACAGAACTCTCTATTATGTGACAGATATTGTGTACCTGCGCTATCCGTCATGCAGATGTTATCACGCTCTGGACTGTTCATGACTGAATTATAAAAAATAACTTGTAATGTGTGCAGAAATAAAACTGGTATTGATTGTGCTTGAGTGATGTTAATGCACAATAGTGCTAATATATTTGCTTGCTCCACTTGTAGTCTAGGCCGGTGTTTCTCAACAGCGGTCCTCAGGTACCCCCAACAGGCCAGGTGCACAGGTGAAGTAATCATCTGATCAGTAACCATGGTTACTAACCACTTCTCACCCATCATTGATTATGTCATCTGTGCACTGGTTCAGCTATAGCAAAAACCTGACCTGTTGGGGGTATTTGAAGACCAAGGTTAAAAAACAATGGTCTAGGAGGCCATAATGTGTATAGCTGAAAACATTGTAAAAGTTGCTTCCTTCCTTATGACACACAAATATACTAATCGACTTCACACCCAAAAAGGTGTAATAATGTGTGAAAATATATTGCTTACTAGCTGTTGCCTGAGGCTTCATTCATGAGGATTTTTTGATTTGATACAATTGTTATTAAAAGAAACATGAGTTTTTTTTTGTCCAAAATCTACGAAATATAATTTACAGGTTGGAGTGTTAACGTAATAAGCAATGTTTATTGCAGTCGTTAGTTAGGGGCATATTGGCTACAATACAAAGATAGTTGTTCCATTGTTATGCGTCCAGGAATTCTTTAGTGTTGTAATTACAAACAGAGAATGAGACAGACAAAACGCGACCACTCACAACACGTGTGCCCTCACGTGTGTGCCTGTTCGTCACATTAAATATATGTTGTTATTATTCTGTTTACAATTACTGTAATATAAATTGTAAATATATATTATAACTCAACTGTCAGATGTGAAAAAAGACTATTATTTTTTTTAGTGATATCCATATCTTGAATTGTTACTGACGTTAGGAACAAGAAATTTGGCATGCAAACTTACTTTATAATGAAGATTTTAAATAATAATTTCTACTTTTTATGGTAAAACACGTGTTTCTTTATTTTTAAAGGAGAATGTAAATACCAATTTTCATGTCTGTAACATGCTTGGGTTTCGTTATAGGCATCTTCATATAAATATGCTTCCCCCTTTTTTACCCCCTTAGAGACAAAATTTTCCAAAATCCTTCCTCAGTGGGTGACTATACCATAAAAACAATGTACCTTCCAAATTTCACGTTCTTAGGTTAAACGGTTTGAGCTGGGTGTTGTCAGTCCGGACTTCTTCTTTTTCATTATATAGATAATTATTCTTCATTATTTTGTTTCCACTATGTAGTTTCTTTTAACTTTTGTTTTTAATGTTGATCTGATTAAATTAAGTCCCAATGTGTTGACAGAACAAACATCTCTGGTAGATATTCACTGTTGTTAGCAGTATATGAAAACATCATATCATCCAGCTGAGACAATAGATTTTAAACCTTGTCTAATTCAGGGAGGTGATAGATATGTGACCTTGTTTGTATGCATCTGTGTTATCCAACATGAATAATGTATTACACACTTATAATACCAGCACAAAAATGCAAATGGTATGGACTGGGCCCCAATGATGTTTACACTCTATTTGTAATCTGGTCCATAGTATTTAAAGGCAAGGATGTCTGGTGTCAAAAGTAAGTAAACAATATTATGATTCTAGTACTTTTATATATAAATAATTTTATTTTACGTTAGATGGATAGAAATATTTATAGGTCTTTGTACCTCATGCAGATTAAAGTTAGTTCCCATATCATTTATCTGGCATGATTCCTTTCTAGTGTAAAATACAGTGAGATGGTGTCCCTTTTATAACAATAGTATTGCTGTAGTATGTGTAACATCATTAACATCTGAAATCATTATACTCTGTATGAATAAAGGGATAATGGTAAATCACAATAACATGCCAGGATCTGAAAGAAGATTTAGGGACAAATTTTGAGTGGAGCGCAAATTATTGCTCCTGCTTGAGCATTAATTGTGCTAGAATTAAGAAGATAGAATATTGCGTGCATGTTCATGTATTGCCCCCTAGAAGTCAATGGAGACAAAAAGTGGGAAAAAAGACATAAGACCCCACTCTCACTCATTTTTAAGTGTTCTATACATAACAACATATGTGCTATTAATTCATAAATACATATTTCTACAAATATCTGATGGTATTTTGGTACAATATGTATCTATACCTATATATATATATATATATATATATAT
Organism: Bombina bombina; assembly: GCF_027579735.1. NCBI lineage: Eukaryota > Metazoa > Chordata > Amphibia > Anura > Bombinatoridae > Bombina > Bombina bombina. The sequence goes on from NC_069502.1 coordinate 655,800,937, forward strand.
ATACACACAACGTGAGACAGGTGCACTCTCACAAACAGTTCTTTACATTACAGGGTGCTAGAGTAAGAGTAAGATAAGGCAAGCAGGAAACAGCACTCACTGGACTTAGTAAATAGGTAAATTTATGCAGAAAACGTTTTGGTGAATGCTCCCCTTCATCAGTCTGCATTCCCTGAAACGTTACTGAATAAATTTACCTATTTACTAAGTCCAGTGAGTGCTGTTTCCTGCTTGCCTTATATATATATATATATATATATATATATACACTGTATATATACTGTATATATATATATATATATATATATATATATATATATATATATATATATATAGATGATTATAAAGATGATTATATATAGGTATAGATATATAAAGACATATAGGAATATCAATTTATAAATACATTGAACATATTCTGCCATGTGCAGAACATTGAAATGTGAAATATTTACAGTAAATACATAGTTAAAGCCTTTATAAAATATGAATATTGCATAAATATGCTTTTACATGTTTTAATCTACTTAACTGCATAGGGCTCCGATGCGCTTATATATATATACTGTATGTCTATAAGTGTGTACATATGTATTTATGTGTTTATATGTGTATATATGTATGTAAATACATATATATATATATGTACAGTCATATATAAACATAATGCACTATATTTATTAGGGAGAAGGTACCAAAAATCTACTTGACAATTTGTTATTTATTATTTGGGTGCAGACCCTGTAACACACATGAATTTACTTCAAGTACTTAGAGAGAAATGTTGAAGAGGACACAGTAGTGTTCTCTCCAAAAAGGCAGGGATTTCAGCACTCCATAATCTTATAAAATAATTAAGTCGTTGACACATTTAAAGAAATTTTATTAAATTTATTATGAGCAGGTGTTCAAAGCTTCCGCGTAACCAAACAACTTCTGGGTCCCCTAAACGAAAACCACACAAGTTAGAGTATTAATAAAAATGTAATATTTGTGCAAACAAAAAACCTACATTTCAATATACAATATGTACATTAAATGCATAGTTAAAGCTGGCCAGCTCACTGTGAGTAAAACACGATGCAAATAGTATCCTGAAAATGGACTAATGAATTATAAAGCAACACCCCTACCAGCGGGTAGCCCTGTGTAACCACAGGAATCTGCTACCATGGATAATAATGGGGACCCATGCAAAATAGCTCAAGTTACAAAAGTGATAATGGCAACACCTCACTCAGGGGATAACCCAATTGAAATTGGAAACTTGTTACCTTGAGAATAACCAGAGGATCTATGCCAGTCACTTATATATATAACGAAAGGATGGTATTATCAGTAAAAAAGAGTTTGACTACCTATATATAACATTTCCAAAAATACCAGTTTTTTACTACATTCCAAAGCTACATAAAAATATGCAGGATCCCCCCGGACGCCCCATAATTTTGGGGATTGGTAGCATTACCGAACATATTGGTAACTATGTGGACAGCTATCTAAAACCATTTGTGTCGTCTCTACCCACATTTGTACAAGATACTACTGACTTATTAAGACAATTAGATGGGATAGAAGTAGATGAAGAAACTCTACTAGTATCATTGGATGTAGAGGCACTCTACTCTTCAATCCCCCACTCATTAGGAATTGCAGCTGCACAACACTTTCTTGAATCTAGAGGTGGTCAATTTGACAAACATACTGAATTTCTAATTAGACTTTTAAAGTTTATTTTAGAAAATAATGTGTTTAAGTTTGATAATAAATTTTACAAACAAATAAGAGGTACAGCGATGGTGGTGACATGCGCCCCATCATATGCATGTCTACACCTAGGTTTATGGGAACTTCTTACTGTTTTTGAAGACTTTAATGAATTGATAGCCTCTTCAGTATTAGTATGGCGTCGGTATGTGGACGACATATTCATACTTTGGAGAGGGTCTGTAGACCTTTTGAAAGAATTTGTATCTAATCTGAATAAAAACAATTTCAATATTTTTCTTACGTATGAATATAGCACATCAGAATTACCGTTTCTAGATATTAAAATCAAAAAAGAAGGTAATAAGTTTACTACAGAAATCTACAGAAAAAGTACTGCAACTAATACACTACTAATTGCTTCCAGTCATCACCCACCGTCCCTTATTAGAGGAATTCCTACTGGACAATTTCTCAGACTTCTGAGAAATTGTTCCAGCAGGAATAAATATAAGTTACATGCACAAGAAATGGCTAATCGATTTAAAGCAAGAGGCTATTCAAAACGTAACGTAAAATATACGATGAATCAAGCTCTAAAAACTAATAGAGATTCTCTGTTGTTTGACAAAAAGGAGAAAAAAGTAGATAACAGGGTAAGATTTATTACCGAATATAATGGACACTGGAACCAAGTTCGTAAGATTCTAAAAAGCAAATGGCAATTTCTACTCTCAGATGAGAATGTTAAAAGTGTGGTGGGTGATTTTCCATCACTGGTTGCACGTAGAGCTCCCAATTTAAAAGACAAATTGGTTAAGAGCGATTTTACACGCAACCCAAAAGCACAAAATTGGCTTGAAAAACGACAGAAGCTACAAGGTTGTTTTCAATGCGGAAATTGTGTCTTTTTCAAGTTCATTGTAAAAACTAGTAAGTTTAGAACAGGTGAGAAAACATATGAAATCAGACAATTTATTAATTGTAAATCTGATAATGTAATATATCTGCTATACTGTCCATGTCCACTCTACTATACAGGTAAAACTAAGAAATTTTTTGAAAGACAGAGTCACAGAACATCGTAACGACATTGCTAATGCAAAAGAAGGTACTATAAACAGTAATATAGCCCTGCATTTTAAACTTTACCACAACTGTTCCACAGAAGATTTAAAAGTAATAGGCATTGAAAGATGCTCTCTACATGGTAGAGGTGGCGACATAGATAACTTGCTGCTTTGGAAAGAAGTAGCATGGACATTTAGATTAAAAACCTTGTCACCAAATGGATTGAATGAAAAATTAGATTTTGCCCCCTTCCTATAAATTATAGAATGTGATTATTAGTATTATGGTAGAGTTGATATTCTTGATAGTAATCACTTAAATGTTTCTGCCTCTCATTGCTTATTTTGCACGGAACTGCCTTGCTGGAGGCAAATATTCATAAGATAAGTGCAAACAATTCTTTGTATTGACTTAAAATTATTTAAGTCGTTATAACATCTTAACATAAAGTTGCTTAGACTATGGCTAATGTGAGAACTAATGGCTTTGTTCTTTATATCTGAGTAATAATAATATACACTGTTTCAATTTCACTTAAGATATTTTCACCAATCCGAATCATGGGCTGAGTTTAAATAGAACACACATGGAACTGCTAAGTATACGCCCTGAGGAAGGCCCAATGACGTTTGGTCACATGGGGGGTGAAACGGCTGTTGGCGTGTGACGTCATTTTGCACAGCTGAGATCCAGCCACAGAGTGCTATTCGATGCAAACAAAGCTCCCTAACCACAGCAGCAAGCAGGCATCGCATTCAAACTTACATTACCCTAAAAAGGAGGAGGATTTCAAGCGCCAGATGTCATTTGTAACGTATTCATGGACTTACGAGTCAAAAATGGAATGTACTGTCTGGGATTAATGAAAAATATTAAACTGCACACATTACAGCTTTAACAAGGCTGCAGCGGAATAGAAGAGTTTCTTATCGCTGAATTCCTTAATAGCTTATTCTGCTTGCTTTATATATGTGGTTTCTATAAATGCTGTGATTACACATCTATTATTAGAGAAACATAGATCCCCAAGTAGTACCAAGGTAGCAGGTACCTTTTTGTAACATTGGTGCTACCCTCTGGTGGGGGTGTTGTTTTTCAAACATAGAGTGTAAAATGTGAAGCATGTAATTATTTGCTGTTTATTTACTACATTTTTATATATATAAGTGACTGGCATAGATCCTCTGCTTATTCTTAAGGTAACAAGTTTCAAATTTCAATTGGGTTATCCCCTGAGTGAGGTGTTGCCATTATCACTTTTGTAACTTGAGCTATTTTGCATGGGTCCCCATTATTATCCATGGTAGCAGATTCCTGTGGTTATACAGGGCTACCCGCTGGTAGGGGTGTTGCTTTATAATTCATTAGTCCATTTTCAGGATACTATTTGCATCGTGTTTTACTCACAGTGAGCTGGCCAGCTTTAACTATGCATTTAATGTACATATTGTATATTTAAATGTAGGTTTTTTGTTTGCACTTATATTAAATTTTTATTAATACTCTAACTTGTGTGGTTTTCGTTTAGGGGACCCAGAAGTTGTTTGGTTACGCGGAAGCTTTGAACACCTGCTCATAATAAATTTAATAAAATTTCTTTAAATGTGTCAACGACTTCATTATTTTATAAGATTATGGAGTGCTGAAATCCCTGCCTTTTTGGAGAGAACACTACTGTGTCCTCTTCAACATTTCTCTCTAAGTACTTGAAGTAAATTCATATATAAACATATATGCATGCATACAGAATCATATTTAGATATGTATATGTATGTATCTCTATCTTAAAGCCTTTTGCTTGCCTTTTTTTTCTAACACCTGAGATTTCATATCTTTGAGCCTTTATAACTTTTGTGTGCAATACTGTTTTAAATCATTTTTATTAGATAGTGTTATTATGAGTGTAACTGTACTTTGTAAGGTATTTTTGATGTTTTTTGTGCAACAGTTAACCAGAGCTTTGAAGTCTCGGTAATGATTCTAGCATAAATTGCAATTGTGCTCACATGACTGAGTTTACTTTCAACTTGTAATACGAGCCAGATAAGCCCAAACCCTCGCAATATACCCCTTATTGCTCGGGCACAAACATTTGTGCTCCACTCGTAATCTGGCCCTTAGTGTGGTTTCTACTACATACTACATAGACATAGAATAACTGGGAAGGGTTATTATTAGTGCTAACCATGCTTTTAAACATTGACAATAGTAATTTAGGTAGGATATATTTTAAAAAGTATTTATGTTATAAGGCAAATTGCATTGTTGTAACTGATTTTTATCGCAAACATGCAGTGGTTACGGTTCCTAGGTTGATTGGCTGGGATAGAATATGTTGATATTGAGTTGAATTTTAATTGGCATTTGAGTTTTGTGTTTAAAACTAATTTTAATTTGAGTGAATATTATTTTCATGTTTCCATTGATTTACAATTTTTATATAGTAGAATGTCCCTTTAAGAAGGTTAAAGGGGTATATTTTAAACCCTTAGTTATGCTTTTTAGCCCCATAATCATAAAGACTTTAATGGTAAATTGATATGCCTTTTTTGTCGATTTGTACATCTGGTGTAGAGTATAATTGATATAACTAGTAATAAATAACCTTTTATCTGTGTACTAAATGTATTTTATTATTAGCACTCACCTACCTTCAGAGCAATCTGGGGTCTCCCATCAACTCCCACCCCGGCGATCGGGCCTGTATAGTGACAGGCATCTCGCCGGGGCTTCCCGTTATGTGCGGTGACGTCACGCGCAATGAAGTGATGATGTTAACTTTATTTAAAAATTACAATGGACAAGATAGGGAAGGGGGTATGCTGCTTAGAAGCCTGTATCTCAGGCATCTAAGCAGCTACAGACCCCCAAGACCCACCGTTGGAAAGGTAATTGCCTAATCTTTTCAACGGTATTGGGGTTCTGGGGTGGGGAAAGTAAAAAAAAAACGAAAAATAAATAAATCCAGCTTAGCACTCAAAGGGATAATACTACTAGAAAATGTTCTACAGTTAATATTAGCATTGAATAATGGTAAGGAAAATGTAAATTAAGAGAAAGAGAAAAAAAATCAAAGAGAAAAAAAAGAAAACACATATTCAATGAATGAATAAACAGTAGCCAGTTGGCCAAAATGTTACTCACATCAGTAAAGACCTACGACAGCTCTAAGGTAAAAGAACAGTACAAACACTACAGTCAGTAATATTTATTGCATAAAATAATACAAAAAGTCCATAAAAAGTTAAAAGTTAAAAGGCACTCTGGGAATCACAAAGATAATCAATGTACAACCACTTGAAGGAGTAATCATAAATATCATACAGATTCCTAATTGCTGCCTTTTGTGTGTGAGCAGAATGATCATGTGATTACCCTTTCTGGTGACGAGTGGCTGATTTGACGTACATTTCACTTAACATAACAGCTTACTCAACCAATGCGCATCCATACTAGGGTTTTAAAGGATATAGTTCAAATTTGATTGGTTATTGGTGTTTGTCTTTCCTTTAACTGAACTGAACTCATCTCCTACATGTACAAATGCAGTCTCATTCCTGTCAGCTTCAGTTCTGTGTCTACAATGTTTAGCCTTTGTTAATGTGATTTGTAGCCCTTTAGAGTCTGAATTAGGATGTTGCCACAGAGGAATAAAAAAGAATGTGGCCCCTATGAAGCTATTACAAAGATCAGGCTGCCAACTTAAATCCATTTGGACTTCTTTCAGATCTATACATAGCAGCCCCTAGACACACAAGAATATCCCTTTTATATTTGATTATGAGACATTTTACTGTAGTCAGATTTTCAATGGGCCTCCCGGGTTGAGGACCTCAAGAAACAGACTACCTAAGCAGAAGTATTTAAAGATTTGTATAACGTGATTCCAGTGGATTTCTATCCAAGATTCCTTTGATGTTTCACAACAGTACCGTGGATTTTGACTATGCCCAGATCTCCACCCTACTGCATATATAAGTAGTGTGATGCTTTTCTTATTTTTAAAAACAGGATTATTTATTAAGTCTCTATATTAGCTGCATTTATTGGCAACATAGTGTTTTACCTTTCTGTATACAGGTTTTATTGTGTGCAGGGAGAAAAGATTACTTAACCAATAAAGCTTTTGCAACCATTTATATGAATGAAGATGATGTCTCCCACATGGTCATTTATTCTTAAAGTTGAATATATGATTGGCCTAACCTAGAAGAGGCTGAATCCATCAAGCTAGGGGGTGGGGTACATTCAGTGGGGGATTGTTAGGTTGAGAACTGATTGGTGAAAGTCTCATATTAGGTCATTTCCTGGCTGGGGTGAAGAAGCAGGTGACCAGTGAATAATGCAATGGGGGATAAAGGTGGTTTATAGATTAATTAATTAAGTTGGGGGCTCTTGATGCTGATTTAGGGAGAAATTTGAGTGACCACAATCCTGTAATAAAATTAAAATTAAATCCCTGAAGCAATAAGATGTAGATCCCACTGGGGATCCTGTGATTACCCAGCCAAAAATGTTATATAGGTCTGGTTTCTCAACAGCCAGGCCACTGCCCAGTACCGGGCCGTGATGGCCCTTCTGGTGGGCCTCGACCTGACATTCCCCAGCTGCATGCTTAGACAGCCCTTGCACATGTGTGAGCGTGCGCTGTGCAGATGTAGCAGCAGCTCAGTAGTAGGACAAGGAGAAGATGGGACTGCACCTAGACCACGCAGGCAAGTAACTCATACCATCCCACTGACACCAATATATATATATATATATATATATATATATATATATATATAATATATATATATGTGTGTACAGTACACACATATATATATTTGACTACCAGGCCCTGGAGACATCCAGCTAAAATTTACCAGGTCTTGAGGTCACTTGGTTTGAGAGCCATTGCACTAGGGGATTAGAAGCCAGTACAGGCTCTTATCCTCCTCACAAAATTAATTACATTTTTCCCAGTAAGAGCCTATCTGGCTCTACTAAAAGCACCAAGGGTTGCATTTACAATGCTGGCATCTTAAATACATTTTAATTAGGGAGCTTTTGGGAGGTGGCCATTTGGTGAAAATGTAATGGGGAAAAAACATTTTATAGATTTTATAACCTTGGATCCATAATTATCAATGTGCGAAAGGGAAACCCAAAATTCTACTTTCATGATTCAATACAATTTTTTAAACGTTTTTCAATTTGCTTCTATTATAAAATTTACTTTGTTCTCATGGTACTCTTTGTTAAAGAGCATACCTAGCAGGTAATGCAAGTGTATGCAGCCCTAAGGGATTAAGAATACTGTGGGCATCTAGTGCTCTTGCAAATGTTAATAAAAGTGTTCTTGTAAACTTCCATATGGTGCACCAGACACTGGTTGCTGTGGAATTCTGATATAAGGAGTAATTCTCTTCCTTAATTCAAATGCCACTTCATTGCAAAATGGATCAGCCTTCTTTTTTTTCCCCTTAAATCTGCTCTGTCAAGTCCTATGATAGTGGCAGACCCGAAGAAGGAAACTGTTCCGCACTCCGCCAGTGCAGAGAAACTACAAGTCCCTACTGCTTTGAGAAGATTGACAAGCTCTGCTCTCTATTATGCAATTTATCTGTGGGCTACAATTTCTACTTTATTAGTCCTGACGCGTGAGCTGACAGATTCCCTGGCTGGAAGCATTGCCTACTTGCTCTTTAATAAATTGGGCTCAAAGTACTACCAATGGCATTACAAGCATATTTAAAGGTACTTTTTTTTAAACAAACTTCAAGAAACAATGAAGAATAGAAAATATTCAAGATGACAAATATAAAAGAAATGATAGAAGAACTAATGCTTTCCTTTAAAGGGACAGTCTAGTCAAAATTAAACTTTCATGATTTAGATAGGGCCTTTCGATTTTAAACAACTTTCCAATTTACTTTTATCATCAAATTTGCTTTGTTCTCTTGGTATTCTTTGTTGAAAGCTTAACCTAGGTAGGCTCATATGCTATTTTCTAAGCCCTTGAAGGCCGCTACTTGACAGTTTTTCACAGCTAGAGGACGCTAGTTCATGTGTGCCTTACAGATAACATTGTGCTCACGCACGTGGAGTTACCTAGGAGTCAGCACTGATTGGCTAAAATGCAAGTCTGTCAAAAGAACTAAAATAAGGGGGTAGTCTGCCGAGGCTTATATACAAGGTAAACACAGAGGTAAAAGTATATTAATGTAACCGTGTTGGTTATGTAAAACTGGGGAATGGGTAATAGAGGGATTATATATCTTTTTAAACAACACAAATTCTGGAGTAGACTGTCCCTTTAACCACAGAGGCTTTATGTCCTAGCTTATAAATGAGAATAGGTCTTCATTTCAACAGGAATTTATAAGTTAATATATTGACAGTCAAAAAGCTCTATTTTTTTATGTAACGTTTTATGTTTACAATTGGCTGGTTGCAGTTTTTTATCACATTTTGAGTGACAATCTGTTGTTTTGATTGTTTTTGATGCACAGCAACAGTGAAATCAGTTTTATCTTATGCCAAGAACATAAAGCACCTAGAAGATTCAGACCCTGCTGAGATTTATTTCTGTTGCCCACGTTCTAAAGGAAAATATATATCCATGTCCCCATCACCTAACATAGGAGAAATACAGTGAGAACGAGACACATCAAACCAATATAGGACCATATTACAAGTAGAGAGTTATTTAACTCTACTGCTAAAGCTTTAAAAAGGGGACAGTTTAACCAAAAAAAATTCTAATTTTAAATGAAATGTCATGAATAGTTAATGATAATAGTGCTGAACAATGAGTGAGAATCTTTTTACTTATTAGTAAAAAATTATTTAAAATCTCAGTTTTAAAACTCTAATCTTTACCTATAAGAACATTTTCTATACATGCGGCCACTCGGTTCTCGCTACCCTCAGTGTAGTGTGCATGCGCTAATCCTCACGGTGGCATCAAAGCATGCGAGGGGGATGCCGTGGGCGTGCACGTCACACCTAAGTGCATGTGTGATTGTAATGGGGGCATGCGTGAAAAAATCTACATAAACCACACTGATAGGATATGAGGCACTGCGAGGGCATGCTGCAAAGTGTGTTGACTCTGCCCTTCTGTAAGGGTGATCCCTGATTGCATCATAAATATGCTAAGTAAAACTTTTTTATTATTTTACAAAATTATAATTCGATTCCATGTCATAAGTAACGGTTTACATATTCATTGTGAATGCTTACATCAACATCAAAACAAACTTTGAGCATACTAATCCTTTAACTCCACTAGAAGTAAGCTTTTTGCATTTGTTGGGTAGCACTCGTATTAAAAGTTGAAAGAAAACTGTTTTTCGTGCTAAACCGACAAGCTTAGAATATTGTGCTCACGATAACATATTCCCTCATAGACGTAAATGGAGCAAAAAAGTTGAAAAAATCTAACACCCTACTCGTGCGCAAACTGATTGCATATTCTCAAGTGCGCTAAACCTACTGGAAAATATAAATATTTCATTTTCCAATGTTCTTCACATAGCAGAATATGTTCTATCTATTCATAAATACACACACACACACACACACACACACACATACTTTCAACCAGACACATGCAAACACCCACGATAGACCCTTTTTCGCTCGCATGTAACTGTTAGCTCTCCATTCGTAATCTAGCCCATAATGTGTAGGAGTCTCTTGCCAATTGTAAGATGTTTATAACATTTTTGGCACTGTGCAGATCACATTTATCTATAGCAGAGAAACAGCATATGTTTTATAGTTAAAACTCTCATCAAGACAGGAAAGGTTTATTTTCATGGTGCTAAAAAAAAAAAAGATTAGCCTGATAAAGAAAACAATGTTTAAACATAAGTTAAAGGGACAGAAAAGAACATTTTAAACAGCTTCCCAATATACTATTTTTGTTCTAATTTGCTTGTTCTTAATTCCTTTATTGGACATCATACCTAGGTAGGCTTGGAAGCAACAATGTACTACTGGGAACTAGCTGCTGTATGGTGGCTGCACATATATGCTTCTTGTCATTGGTTCACCTGATACCTTATGTGTTCATCTAGCTCCCAGCAGTGCATGCTGCTCCTTCCACAAAGGATACATTGAGAATTAAGTAAATTTGATAATAGAAGTTAATTGGAAAGTTGATTAAAATTGTATGTTCTATCTTACGCATAAAAGAAAAATGTTGAGTTTTAAGTCTCTTTAACATAGGAATTAACCGAGTTTCCCCTTCTATTGCAGCAGAATGTTGCATGTTGATACTGGTAGAGTGATACTTGTTGCCAGTTTACTTAATATTGTATTTTTCAATATGTCCTCTGCAAATTCTGTCGTCTGTGTCCTTTTATACATGAAGGGTTAATGGTGCACTAAAGTTAGCTTGTGTCGCAATAGGCAATATCGCAACCCCGCTACCTTGCTTGCATGTTAAAAATTAAAAGTAAATGGGTGTGCTCGAGTTCAAACAAAATTTCCTCTCAACGGTTCACAGACAGGGAAGAGGCAGGGATCCTGCACATTCATCAATGTGATCACTGACCGCTCCCTCTGTCTTTTAAAATGTAGAAAAATAGAAAATCCACAGCACCACTGTAAGTTTTCAATGCTTTATTGTGACATCTTTATCCCATGCAGGTACAAAGTAGATAGGCAGCAACGTTTCGGGATGTTATCCCTTAATCATGCTAATGAGCCTCATCTGTTGAGGTACATTTATAGGCCTACATATTAACCCCATGTATAATGTTACAAAGTGATTTCTATCACCTAACACTACCACCTAGTGGTTACAAAAATTATTACAATGTTAAACACATAAGTAAAGTTAAAAACAATATACAATTTACCTATTCATATGTTGTTAAAATACATATAATTTCTTACCAATAATTGATTTTTACAAAGTAATTCATTATCTAAGGACTATTGCAATTTTTTATACTACATAAGTATATATTACAGAAATACTTTAAGGTCCAGTTCTCTATTAATGCCTTTAGGAATTAGAGCATCCAATTTATATATCCAGTATGACTCCTTTTGTTTTAATATGGTTTCCCTATTGCCCCCTCTTCTTAAATTATCCACTCCATCAATTATTTGCCACCTTAACTGACTTATATTGTGGCCTGCACTCAAGAAGTGACATGATACAGGGGCTTCTTGGTCCCCACATCTGATATTGGATCTGTGTTGACTCATCCTATCTCGTACCCTTCTGGTGGTCTCACCGATATAGATTTTGGAACACGGGCATTTAATGAGGTATACGACATAGGATGAGTCACACGTATAGAAATTGTTAATGCTAAATTTTTTTCCCGTTTGGGGATGTTGAAATTCTGTCCCTTTAATAACTGCACTACAGCTTGCACAGCCCAAACATGGAAAGGTTCCATAACTCTTTTTAGTTATGTATTTCTGTTTCTTCCTAGATCCTAAATCATTTCTAACTAGAATGTCCCCCAGGTTTTGAACTGGATGCTCTAATTCCTAAAGGCATTAATAGAGAACTGGACCTTAAAGTATTTCTGTAATATATACTTATGTAGTATAAAAAATTGCAATAGTCCTTAGATAATGAATTACTTTGTAAAAATCAATTATTGGTAAGAAATTATATGTATTTTAACAACATATGAATAGGTAAATTGTATATTGTTTTTAACTTTACTTATGTGTTTAACATTGTAATAATTTTTGTAACCACTAGGTGGTAGTGTTAGGTGATAGAAATCACTTTGTAACATTATACATGGGGTTAATATGTAGGCCTATAAATGTACCTCAACAGATGAGGCTCATTAGCATGATTAAGGGATAACATCCCGAAACGTTGCTGCCTATCTACTTTGTACCTGCATGGGATAAAGATGTCTCAATAAAGCATTGAAAACATACAGTGGTGCTGTGGATTTTCTATTTTTCTACATTTTATCGAGGTTGACAGTCCCTCTCACCACCTGCACCTGTGATACTGTGGAGCTGTACACTGTTCATGTGTATTCTGTACCCTCTGTCTTTTAACACTCTGAGTTCTAAAAATTGCCCCACGCCACTCATGAGCAACAGCAGAGTGTGTGTGTGTGTGTGTGTGTGTATAAAATACTATTGTCTTGGATTTCACCTACCACAATTATAACCACTTACCTCCTTCTCTCTCCCTATTCTTTTAACACAAGCTGCAACCGCCCATCCCCATAATTACACTTCCACCCTGTATTCCCTCCACCACAGGATACACCTTACATATAAGAAATCCCCAATAAATTTTCCCTAACTGCAACTTTCCCTGCCTGCATTAGCCTCTAATGAAATGGATTCTCCTATGGAAAACAACCTCATAAAAAGCAACTGAAATCTGCATCACTTTCTATGCTTAAAACTTTCCCTGCTATCAGTTGCCTCGTTTAAAAAATGTGAAAGTCATTTTATATGAGGCTTAAACGTTGTTGTCTGTGTAGCCCAATATAACAGCATGCTTAACAATATTAGCCTGCAGAGATACTAAATAATCATATAAAGATAATCATATTATAGGTAACAATATTAAAAACTATGAACTGGAGGGACAACATATACCACAATAGTGTAGCTGACAGGATGCTGAGAAGGGTATATTTTGAAATAAACATAGAATGTTGGGGTACATTTTTGTATATTACAGTTAGCACTTTAACTAAATGCAGGTTTTAATTCATATTTTGTAAAAATTAAAGATATCTTACATAACATACTTACCTGATAGATTAATTTCTTTCATGGTGGTGAGAATCCAAGATCAATTACTCCTGGGAATTACTCTTCCCTACCACTAGAAGGAGGCAAAGATTCCCAGATCCCAAAAATTCTATAAAACCCCTCCTACCTCACTGGAAACTCAGTCTCATGTATAGCCAAGCAAGAGGTAGGAAAAGAAAGCAAAATAATAGGAGCAGGGAAAAAAGATGTGCACAAAAATTAAACCAACACCAAAAAAACACAAAAAACCCCCACATGATCTCATGGACTCTCACCACCATAAAATAAATGAATTTATCAGATAAGCATAAATTATGTTTTCTTTCACACAGGTGTTGAGAGTCCATTACTCCTGGCAACTAATACCAAAGCTGTGGAGTCCACAAGTAATGAGAAATAAGGGAAGGATACAAATAACTTTTTTTTCCACAGAAAAGCTAAATCTACAACCTCAAAAGAACCCAAATGAAAAAACAGGTCATAACACACCATCTCTCTCTTTTTTTATGCAATTAAAATAAACCAACAGAAAAGAACACATTAATCTGAGACAACTGCCTGAAGGACTTTCCAACCAAAGGCTGCCTCAGAAGAAAAAAAAACTGCAAAATGCTAGAATGTAGTAAAAGTATACAAACAAGAACAAGTAGCTGCCTTGCAAATTAGGTAAACATAACCCTCATTCTTAAAAGCCCAAGAAAAGGCAAAGTTAAGGCAACTGATCTTTTAGAATGAGCAGTAATTCATTTGGTGGATGCTACCTTCCCTCCAAGTAAGCCTTATGGATCAAACGTTTCAACCAAGAAGCCAAAGAAATGGTAGAAACTTTCTGCCCTTAAACCAGAAAAATGAACAAACAGACTGAAAGTTTGTCTGAAGTCCTTAGAAGCATCAGCATAATACTCCAATGCTCTAACAACATTTAAATTATGAAGAAGTCTCTCTGAAGAATTCTTGGGATTAGGACACAAAGATGGGACTACAATTTCCCAATTTATATTGCCTGAAGTCACAACCTTAGGTAAGAAGTCAAATTTGGTCCTTAAAACAGCCTTATCCTGATGAAAAATCAGATACGGAGGATCACATGAAAGAGCAGAAAACTCAAAAACTCTTCTAGCAGAAGAAATAGCCAATAGAAACAAAACCTTCCAAGAAAAAGCTTAATATCCTCCTTATGCATGGGCTCAAATAGAGCAGCCTGATAAAACTTCAAAACCAAATTTAGGTTCCAAAGAGTAGAAATTGGTTTAATAACAGGTTTAATTCTAGCCAATGGGGCCCATTTATCAAGCTCCGTAAGGAGCTTGTGGGCCTGTGTTTCTGGCGAGTCTTCAGACACGCCAGAAACACAAATTATGGAGCAGTGGTATAAAGACCGCTGCTCCATAACCCTGTCCATCTGCTCTGATGACACCGCCCTGCTGGCGGCCGATTGGCTGCGAGTCTGCAGGGGGCAGCGTTACAAGAGCTGCTGGTGCAATGCTGAATACAGAGAGTGTATTGCTCTCTGCATTCAGCGATGTCTGTCGGACCTGATCCGCACTGTCGGATCAGGTCCGACAGACATATGATAAATAGGCCCCATAGCCGGAACAAAACAATGAATGCCAATGAATGTGGAAAAAAACTGATAGAGCAGTGGGAACACTTCCAGGCAGCGGCCATGATGGTCGCATCTTTCAGAGACTGAGCAGAGAACTCAAAAAATCTGCTGCTTATCGGTCACAACATTAGCCATCCAGGCTTATATACAAATTTTTTGGATCTTTTCATGCTGATTAGTTTGAAACCATTAGTTTATACTTACTCAGTCCTAAATAACTGGAACAGTAAGGTCAGCAGTGGTGGCCTTGCATTAGACCGTACATTACCTAAACCTCACCCCCCCCCGGGTTATCCGGGTAGAAGAGCATGTTATGCTGTGTAACCTGTACTAATTTTATTAAGTGACAATTTTTGCCACGAGAGACACTCTCACAACTAAAACTTTCTATGGTGCATTGCAGCTAGACAGAACCTTCAACAAACATGGCATTAAATATGCAGGAAATAGAAGCACCTATTCTTAAACTACTTGAAAACCACTTCCAGAGGCTTAGCAGGCTCATCGAAAACTGCTTTTAAGGTAATCCAGTCCACAAGGGGGAAGATGATGGAGTCACAACCTCGATACTCCCTATAACCTCATGACTGACTGGAAAAAACGTGAACATCTGCGAGGGCAGAGAAGCTACTAACCAGAGCATGGAAGACAAGGCCCTTGCACTTACTATGGAAGGAGAAAAGCAGAGGGACTCTACGTGACCGGCTGTTACTTATGGCGATCCACATGCATCGATATTCCCCACGATTGATGTGGCTTACCCTCTTGAAACGGATTTGGCCAAGATCTCTTCTGCACCACACGGGGTCCTGCAATGGAGCCCGGCACAGTCAGAAGCTAGTACTCGCCCTTGGGGAGCTAATGCTGTGCATTTAGAGTATGTAGCAGGCTACGATCTCCAGGTCATTGCAACTGCTAAACTGCTACTCGAGAATCCTCCAAGAAGGTACCTGCTAGTTAGCATGAGGACTCCCCTGTCTATTTCCCATACAGACTGTATGAGACAAAATAAGGATTGTTTGCTAACTCTTTGTGATACCAAAATAGGCATTGGTTGAACTTCCTCAGACGTGCTGTTAGTACTTGGGTTTCCCACTCACATATATGTGAAACATTCTCAGGGGGCTGCTGTTTTGGGTCTCCCAAAGTATATCAAATCTAACACTCACATTTGCTGTTTGCTTAGTTCAACCTCAAATGATGCCCTCCAAGTCTGAAGCCCGAGGTTACCTATTCGCTTTACTGTTTATTTGAAGATCTAGCCTAATTGTTTGTTTATATGTTGAGTGGGGTATATTTTATTGCTTATGTTTTTTCTTTCTGCCTTACATATGCCAAATAATTTGACAATAAATACAAAAAGGGGTATCTCCTGTTGGTGGTAATAAAGGTAGTGGGAATAAACACACAATAAAAAATTAGAACGTGTTGTAAAGATGGACCAATAGCCAATACTGTCAAACTTTAAAGGCCTATGTCAAGACCTTTAAGCTATAGCAAACCTTTTCCCAGTCTAAATAAGTGAATGGGGCAATATCATAATCACCGGAAATTATCAGAAGTCAACTTCTACGATCTCGGACTTACCGGGCTCACTCGATCTTGTACAGAGGATTCCCCTCACATCGAATGCCCTGCCGTGCACCGTTCAGCGTGTATTTCTCACACGCTATCACTGTTGGCGATGATCACTGACGTCACTGGGGGCTTGTCCATACAATCCTTAGGTGATTGGTTCGGGTGCGGTATCCAAAAAACACCCCTTTGCCTGTAATACGCCAACCAGGTGGCTCCGTCTCTATTGACGTTGTCGTCCAAGGGGTGTGTGTACATCCGCTACCATCCGATTGGTCCAAATCTCGTCGGCTCCTCCAGCTATATCGCTTGGAACTGTTTGCGGGATACAGATGAACCTATTCGGCTGTGCTTCACTAGGTCCAAAGTGTGCACAAGAAAAGGAGCACCAGCCGAAAGTAAGCTGTTTGCTTTGCTGACCTCCGTGTTCTTAGCTGTTTGCTTTGCTGACCTCCGTGTTCTTAACTGCCTGAGAACCTGGCTTTTAAAAAGATGTTATAATAAAGATTTACTTTTACCCTACTTTCGGCTGGTGCTCCTTTTCTTGTGCACACAAATAATTTGACAAACCTAATATTGTATACACTTTATACAGAGATAGGCATTGCAGAGAGTGTGATTTACTCCATGTTATTGTTATTTACATGTGAATACCATACTGAAATAAAAAGAAGATAGCATATAGGGCTGTGGATATTGTATTTACACAAATAATGGTCCTCACACTTAATTGATTCTAACACTTTGTCAACTATCTAGATAACCACTAATATTAACTGATGCCATTTGAGTACCAAGAAATAATAACTTCCTTGCTATCTTAATAGGAGCTAGACTGCCAGCGACCGAGGCAGTCAGACCTCCTTTATAAGGTTATTCTCCTACTTTCAAAGCAAGTACTGTAACCCTATCTAGCTGTATCACACCTTGGGATTGGTGGCGTCGCTCTTCTAGTTTAGAGCTTCCATAGAATGGCTCAAAAAGTGAACACTCAAAATCATTGTTGATAGTTGTATATAATGTAATACCTATTTTAACTCACAAGCAATCTTCTGGCACAATACCCCCCTGCCACTCAATCTCAATAAGCCCACGAGTAGTTAACTAATCACGTGGTCGACCCTATACATATTTCTACCACTAAGCTATACCTACACTCCTAGTTTGGTAATTGTGAGTATAAAGGTCCAAGAGTAACCACAACATATTCCGAGAGACATTGAAATTAGAAGATAGTCAGTAACATTCTAGTTAGTACTCCCACACAAACTTATATTTAAGAGTTTAAATTGTGGTTCCATACCTATTTTGTTCCCGACCAGAATGGCTCTATGTAATTATCCTATTGCGTATTATGCTATCTAATGCCTGCACCATTTAGATTGATATAATTTGTGTTATAGCCTACGTTAAGCCATGGATGTAGCAAATTCTTCTTAGAATCAAATATGTGGCCTTAGGCTAGTTTGTTCCTTAAACTAAGTTACACAAGGTCCAAAAATGGCCGTATGTTTCATCTAAATTCCTCCCTTGAGTTATTTCTGTTCAAGTGGGTCCATGAGTGGCCCGGCAAAGCCTGGAGTAAAATTATATTACTTAAAATGAGGTTCCATTTTTGTTGTTCAGTTGTTTTATAGATGGTAAAGTCTCCTGTTTTCTAGAATCTAGATAACACATTGAGGGATATTTATCAAGCCGTCAACCGCAAATGCGCTGGAATTCCGCAGCGTAATTGTGGTGAGCTTGATTCGACCCATTTATCAAAGCTTACAGGCCGTCAAAAGTTGAAATTTGTGACGTAACATATGATCTGCTGGTCTCAATCCGACACAGATTGATGCTTACGTCATTATAGATGTTCCTAATACAAATTAGGCACCATCTGACAACTTTTGCCATTTATCAAACTTCTAACAGGTACGCTCGCGACTATTCCGGCCCAGCGTACCTGGTTTTCAATCCGCCACCCTGGAGGCCGCAGATGCCATAGGAATCAATGGGAATCTGAAAGCATCGAAAGCTTATGTTCGATGCTGCCTGATATCCCATTGATTTCTATGCTAGAAAACAAGTTACGTTTACACCTAACACCCTAACATAAGCCCAGAGTCTAAACACCCCTAATCTGCCGCCCCAACATCGCCGACACCTAAATAAAATGCATTAACCCCTATCCCGCCACTCCTGGACCCTGCTGCAACTAAATAAATATATTAACCCCTATTCCACTGCTCCCAGACCCCGCCGCAATGAAATAAATATATTAACCCCTATCCCGCCACTCCCAGAGCCCACCGCAACTAACTAAAAGTATTAACCCCTATCACGCCTTTCCCGGAGCCCGCCGCAACTGTAATAAAATTATTAACCCCTAAACCCCTGGCCTCCCACTTCACTACCACTAACTAAACTGATTAACTCCTAAACCGCCAGCCCCCCACATTGCCATAAACTAAATTAAGCTATTAACCCCTAAACCTAACAACCCGTTAACTTTACATTATAATTACCTCATCCCTATCTTATAATAAATTTAAACTTACCTTTAGAATTAAAATAAACTATATTAAACTATTAAATAACCTATCCTAACTATTACACTAAAATTAAATTAAACTATATTAAACTATTAATTAACCTACCCTAACTATTATACTAAAATTACATTAAACTACAAATTAAATTAACTATATTTTACATATTTAAAAACCTAACCCTACTCAAATTATTTAAATCTACAATTAAAAATTACTAAATTACAAAAAATAAAAAACACTAAGTTACAAAAAATAAAAAACCACAGTATCAAAAATAAAAAAGAATTACACCTAATCTAATAGCCCTATAAAAATAAAAAAGCCCCCCCAAAATTAAAAAACCCTAGCCTACAATAAACTACCAATGGCCCTTAAAAGGGCCTTTTGCGGGGCATTGCCCCAAAGAAATCAACTTTTTTACCTGTAAAAAAAAAATACAAACACCCACCCAACAGTAAAACCCACCACCCACACAACCAACCCCCCCCAAATAAAAACCTATCTAAAAAAGCTCCCCATTGCCCTGAAAAGCATATGATTGAGCTTGCATTCTATTGGCTATTCCAATCAGCCAATAGAATGCAAGCTCAATCCTATTGGCTGATTGGATCAGCCAAAAGGATGAAAGCTCAATCCTATTGGCTGATTGCAACAGCCAGTAGGATTTTTTCCCCTTAATTCCTATTGGCTGATAGAATTCTATCAGCCAATTGGAATGTAAAGGACGCCATCTTGTATGACGTCATTTAAAGGGAAACTTCATTCTTCAAGAGACGTCATAAGAAGAGAATGCTCCGCGCCGGATGTCTTGAAGATGGAGCCGCTCCACCCCGGATGGATGAAGATAGAAGATGCCGTCTGGATCAAGACTTCTACCCGCTTGGATGAAGACTTCGGCCTGCTTGGATGAAGACTTCTGCTGCTTGGATGAGGATGGATGTCCGGTCTTCGAAAACTGTAAGTGGATCGTCGGTGGTTAGTGTTAGTTTTTTTTAACGGTTTTAATTTTAGGTTAGGGACTTTGGGCAGTAAAAGAGCTAAATGCCCTTTAAAGGGCAATACCCATACAAATGCCCTTTTCAGGGCAATGGGGAGCTTAGGTTTTTTAGATAGGTTTTTATTTGGGGGGGTTGGTTGTGTGGGTGGTGGGTTTTACTGTTGGGTGGGTGTTTGTATTTTCTTTTACAGGTTAAAGAGCTGATTTCTTTGGGGCAATGCCCCGCAAAAGGCCCTTTTAAGGGCCATTGGTAGTTTATTGTAGGCTAGGGATTTTTTTATTTTGGGGGGGCTTTTTTATTTTGATAGAGCTATTAGATTAGGTGTAATTCTTTTTTATTTTTTATACTGTGTTTTTTTTATTTTTTGTAACTTAGTTTTTTTTTTTTTAAATTTAGTAATTTTTAACTGTAGATTTAAATAATTTGAGTAGGGTTAGGTTTTTAAATACGTAATATAGTTAATTTAATTTGTAGTTTAATGTAATTTTAGTATAATAGTTAGAGTAGGTTAATTAATAGTTTAATATAGTTTAATTTAATTTTAGTATAATAGTTAGGGTAGGTTAAATAATAGTTTAATATAGTTTAATTAAATTTTAGCATAATAGTTAGGGTAGGTTAAATAATAGTTTAATATAGTTTAATTTAATTTTAGCATAATAGTGAGGGTAGGTTAGCTAATAGTTCAATATAGTTTAATTTAATTTTAGTATAATAGTTAGGGTAGGTTAATTAATAGTTTAATATAGTTTATTTTCATTCTACAGGTAAGTTTTAATTTATTATAAGATAGGGAGGAGGTAATTATAATGTAAAGTTAGCGGGTTGTTAGGTTTAGGGGTTAATAGCTTAATTTAGTTTATGGCGATGTGGGAGGCTGGCAGTTTAGGGGTTAATAGGTTTAGTAAGTGGTAGTGATGTAGGAGGCCAGGGGTTTAGGGGTTAATACCTTTATTTAGGTGGCGGCGGGGTCCGGGAGCGGCGGGATAGGGGTTAATACTTTTATTTAGTTGCTGCAGGGTCCGGGAGCAGCGGGATAGGGGCTAATAATTTTATTTAGTTGTGGCGGGGTCCGGGAGCGGCGGGATGGGGGTTAATACATTTATTGAGTTGCGGGGGGTCCGAGAGCGGCGGGATAGGGGTTAATACATTTATTTAGTTGCGGAGGGGTCCGGGAGCGGCGGCATAGGGGTTAATAACTTTATTTAGTTGCAGAGGGGTCCGGGAGCGGTGGCATAGGGGTTAATACATTTATTTAGTTGCGGCGGGGTCCGGGAGCGGCGGGATAGGGGTTAAACATTTTAGTAAAGTGGCGGTGTTTAGTGACAGGGTATAAATAAAGTTGGGAAAAAGCTGAATAGCAGCGAGATCGATAACTGTTAGTTAACAGCAGTCCACTGCTCATGGCCCCATACTTGGTGCGCGGAATTTTGCCTGCTTTTTTTATAAATATGGAGATCGTATTCAGGTCCACGGCCGCGATGTTAGGCGAGCATATTGGTGCCGGCGAATGCAGCATAGTTGACGGCTTGATAGATAGGCCTCATTGTCTTGTGTATAGTAATATTTTTTTTTTTTTTTTTTGTATTGTGATGTAACAGCAGAACAATGGTAGATGCACCTGTTCTTGATTCTACGGAACACTTGTTTTCCTTTGTACCTTTTGACAACCTCAATAAAAAAAACAAAAAAAAAAAAAAACAACAACTGATAGAACAGAAATCTAACCCTTCAAAGAACATCCGCATAAACCGTTATACAAGCCATTGTGCTAAAACTGCAAAATCCTAGGATTTCTAAAAGAATGCTGGGAAAAACCATGAACCATATGCCAAGAAATAAAGGCCTTCCACCAGACCTTATAATAAATCTACCTGGCCACAGGTTTATGGGCCTGTATCAAAGTCTCAATAGCAGAATTCAATGGGGAAAATACATTTAAAAGTACAGTTACACTCATAAGAACACTATATAATAGAGATTATTAAAAAAAATATTGCATAAAAAAGTTATAAGGGCTCAAAGATATGAGGTCTTAGGTGTTGGGGAAAAAAGCAGACAAAGGTTTATAAAACATTGAGATACATAAATATCCATGTCTAAATATGTATATATATGTTTATATGTGTGTACATATGTATTTATTTATTACGGGCTAGATTTCAAGTTGAGTGCTAAATTATCGCATGCATGTTAATTAACCAGCCATTACAAGTGGCTAGCTATTGCTACCACGAGCTTGCTGTAAAATAGAGGGCATTATAGTTTTTTATTTAAAAAAAAAATAGCATTTTTTAAAATAAAAAAACAATAAAAAAAACAACTGAACTAGGCAGTTTTTGGGGTCTAAAGTTGGTTGGAGTGGGGTGTTAGGAAAAAAACAGCACTGAAAAAAGTGCCTTTATATTGCAGTCTATGGGAACTGTGTGTTCCCAGTAAATATTAATGTATATGACTATATACATTTATATTTATTTGTTAATATGTGTATATACATATATTAACACATAAATATATATAATCATACTGTATACATATATATTTACAAATGCTGCCCATCGCTGCACTACTTACCCCCTTCGGTGTGCGAGGTTCTGATGCCGTCTCTCCCATTAGAGCTTTTGGAAGTACGCTCTCATGAGCGCAATGCTTCGTTCGCATTGTTGTTAACTTGTAATACCAGTGCAAATTATCGTGCACTGTTATTACACAGTAGAGGGCAAATATTGCTTTCTTGAAAGTGATATTTAGTGCTCCACTTGTAATCTGGACCTATATGGGTATATACAGTATGTATTTACAAACATATATACACGTATAAACACATAAATGTGCATTGGAGCCCTTTGCAGTCAAGTAGATTAAGTTACCCAACGTGCACAAAAATCTTACTTCTAGCGGAGTTAGCGCACAAGCGGGAGAGATAAATACTGCTCCACTCGTAATCTAGCCCTTGGTCTTTCGAAGAGGAGACAGTTTAAGAGACTTTGTTTCTCCTTGCTTCAGGATCCAGCTGAAAATTATAACAAACATGTCAGTACGTCTGGACTTATAATATCCTGACTTCCTATCTCCTCTTATCTGGACTAGCTTAATTATGTATTCACCAACTCTAATTTTTAATTGTACTATGATTTTACAGCGTATTGTATTGTAAAACTTTTCACACAAAAAAAATATATACAAAAAAAAAATGGATGATTCTGATTCATGATCAGAGGTAGACCCTTGATTATCAGATGAAACCTCTCTCTCTGAGGACTCAGCAGCTTCATAACTTAGAGCTAGGCTTAGGCTAGTAGAAGGTAAATTCTGAACTGACCTTTAATGCTTACTTGAAGGAGGCATGACCGCCAACATTTCAGACACTGTAGAGCGAATAAAGTCCTTAACTCCAGGAACTAAATCTTAAGAACTCTCCTGTAAAGAACAGACAGAAGGAGCAGTAACACCTTTAGAAGCAGGAGCAGAATTAGATTGGTCGGAATGCATTAAAACATTGATTCAATTATTGCATATGTTTTCTGGAGGTAAAACCTTAGCCTGTTTACATTAGAAACATTTAACAGTGGTTGGAAAGTGTTCGGATGGCCCAGCTTCTAAGGCAGATTTAGGGATAGAATCAGAAGGCTCCATAACTGCAGAAAACTAATAAAGAAGGTAAAAGCAAAAAACCCCCCAAACAATTAAATGGTAATATCCCCATTAAAATAGCTCTTTAAGAAAGGGGAAAAAAACCTACCCATTACGAAAGTTAGCTATTAAAAACTCACAAGGTCAAAAAGTGTTAAAGCAAATGTGGCGGTATGACTGAGGACATCGAGATAGTGCACTAAAAGAAAAGAGGGAGCATGCTCCAACCTGACATCATAAGAAGTAAAAAAGTGTGCCAAAACTGTGTACGCTACCACGCCAACGTATATATTAGAAATATATATTAAAACAACCTAAGAGGCTTATAGAGTGCCAAATAATACAAATATAGTACTTACCAATAGGCTCCCTACTACTGAAGGAAACCAGTAGGAAGCCAAAACTAGTGTTGAGACCTAACAGCAAAGGATCTGGAAATATGCTGCACTCTGAAGGGAAATGGGCCGCAATACAATCTGAAAACCCCTCTTACTGAAGAATCAAATGCATTCTTCACCTTCCTCCAGTTGAGGCAAATACAAGACTGAGTTTCCAGTGACGTTTTTGGGGTTTTGGGAATCTTTGTCTCCTCCTAGTGGCAGGGAAGAGTAATTCCCAGGAGTAATGAATCGTGGACTCTCACTTCTTGAATGAAAGAAATATATATTTTAGTGCTTTTCATCATAATTTTTCTTTGCCTTCATATTAACAAGAAGCATTGAATGTAAAATGTTTTTTCAAACATACACAAATATCTAATCTATCTATCTATGTATTTATCTGTCTGTCTCTCTATATATAATATAACATAATCTCTCTCTCTGGCCTAGATAATCAAAAGTGCCACGAGGCAGTTAGATGTTTAAAAGGGATCTGTCGGCATGTTGAGAACCCCGGCAAAATATTCTAAGCGCGTGAAATCAGTGTTTAAATTCAGCATGGCAGAGAAGCATTTTACTATACATTGCAATGCTGGCAAAATATTTCAAGCAGCATCGCCACCTACATTGATGATGCAAAGTAAAGAATTCCTTTTAAATATATCACCAAACTTAATAAAAATACCTATTAACCCCTAAACCCACATTACCCCCCCCAGCACAATAAACTCCCTACACTACTCAACCCCCTAACCACAAATACCCCATCACAAACTGCCACTGCACTAATTAACCCAACTAACTGCCAATACGCCACCGTAAACTATAGCTACACTACTTAGCTCCTTAACAGCCATAACCCCAACGCAAACTACCACTACACTACTTAACCCCCTACCTGCCAATACCACACTGCAAACTATCCCTACACTACTTAACTTCCTAACCACCAATACCCCACTGCAAACTACCTCTAACCTATTAACCTTAAACCGCCAATACCCCCTCACAAACTACCCCTACACAGCTAACCCCCAAGACCCCTAACCTAAGACCCCTTAAGTTACACAAAATAAAAAAACACTATCATTGCCAAAAAATAAAAAAAACCCAGCCAGTAAGCCTATCCTAAAACTAAATTCCCCTTTAAAAAAGCCCACCCCTAAAAAAAACCTTTCAAGCCCTAAACTGCAAATACTCCACTGCAATAAACCCTACACTACTTAACCCCTAAACTGCCACCTCCCCCACCACAAAATACCCCTAACCTATTAACCCCTAACCGCTAATACTCCCACCTCAAACTACCCCCTAATCTATTAACCGCCTAACCACCTCACCTCCATCGCAAAATAACCCATAACCACCTAACTGCTAAGCTCTGAAGACACCTAACCTAAGACCACCTAAGTTACATTTAAAAGAGTCTGATTTAAAAGATAGACCTCAGCGCCTGATGAGAACCTATGAGCCTGGGAGCGGATGACTCCTAGCTATTACCCAGTGTAATTAACTAAGATTGCCATTTAAAGCTAATAGATTCGTATAATCATTATTGGTTTGTTCTACAACCTGCTGTAATCAATTGCGTATTGTTATATTGTTTTATTATTTATTTTTTATTTATTATTCTTTACCAATTGTTACATAATTTATCATGGATCCATGAAGTTTGTACTGTAATTTGTTTTTACTCTGTTTTTACCCTGTATTATATTAAATTATATATACACTTTTTAGCCATACTAGTATATCCGTTACTCAAACCTAGCCTCCTTAGGGTAGGCGCCTGGGATTCTCTCACATTTACATTTAAAAGAGAACACTACCATTACAAAAAATAAAAAATACTACCATTTTAAAAAATAAAAAACACAAAAAAAACTTTACCAAAAATAAAAAAACAACCAGTAAGCCTATCCTAAAACTAAAGTTCCCATTAAAAAAAAACACCCTTAAAAAAATCCTGAAAAGGACACTTGTCGTACAGTGCACTAGTTGAAGTAATGATCTTGTTTGCATCCAAAATACCCTAAACTAAAACCAAAGTAACCCCCACCAACCCCAAAAAACTATCTTTAAAAAAGCCTATCCTAAAAAAAAAAAAAAAAAAGATGCCCTGAAAAAGGCATCAGTGATTAAAGGATAGGAAAGTCAAAATGAAACTTGCAGGATTCCGATAGAGCACGTAATTTTATGACACTTTTAAATTCACTTCTATTTTCAAATGTGTTTCGTTTGCTAGATATCCCTTGTTGAAAAAGAATATGTACATATCCTACACTAGTGGAAGCTAACTGCTGATTGGTGCCTGCACACATTTGTCTCTTATGATTGGCTAACTAGATGTATTCAGCTAGCTGCCAGTAGTGCAATCCTATTCCTTCAGCATTTTAATGGGCAAACATCACCAGTAGTGCAATATATTCCAAGGGCTTCCCAGCAGTCTAGGCACAGGTTTTCAGCTACATTTGTCTCGCTATCTTTTTCAGTGGTGAGATTTTCCAATGTGAGGCAGGGAGTGTAGGTCTAGTTACAGTTAGGTTATTTATGCATTATTTGAAGTGTTCCTAACCAGAAACCTCTTTTTGTTTCAGTGAATGCACTGTCTGTGCTGTGTAGGAACACTTTAAATACTCCCCCCCCCCCTCCGCTGATAGTGCCGATGAGTGGCGATGTTGTCGGACTCTTGCGGAAGCTACAATCCCTATTATTTCCTATGGGAGACACAACGCCACTTGTCATCACTTTGTGAACTGCGAGCCTATGGAACCCAAGCAGGCAGTTTCTCATTAGACTGTTGATTTTTTGAATTATATTTATATATATATATATATATATATATATATATATATATATATATATATATATATATATACTCACCGGCCACTGTATTAGTTACACCTTGCTAGTACCGGGTTGTACCCCCTTGCCTTCAGAACTGCCTTAATTCTTCGTGGCAAAGATTCAACAAGGTGATGGAGACATTCCTCATGGATTTTGGTCCATATTGACATGATAGCATCATGCAGTTGCTGCAGATTTGTCAGCTGCACATCCATGATGGCAATCTCCCGTTCCACCATATCCCAAAGTTGCTCTATTGGATTGAGATCTGGTGACTGTGGAGGCCATTGGAGTACAGTGAATTCATTGTCATGTTCAAGAAACCAGTTTGAGATGATTTGAGCTTTGTGACATGGTGCATTATCCTGCTGGAAGTAGCCATCAGAAGATGGGTACACTGTAATCATTAAGGGATGGACATGGTCAGCAATAATACTCAGGTAGGCCGTGGCCTTTAAACAATGCTCAATAGGTACTAAGGGGCCCAAAGTGTGCCAAGAAAATATCCCCCACACCATTGCACCATCACTACCAGTCTGAACCGTTGATACAAGGCAGGATGGATCCATGCTTACATGGTGTTTACGCTAAATTCTGACCCTACCATCTGAATGTTCGCATCGAGACTCATCAGACCAGGCAACATTTTTCCAATCTTCTATTGTCCAATTTTGGCAAGCCTGTGCGAATTGTAGCCTCAGTTTCCTGTTCTTAGCTGACAGGAGTGGCACTCGATGTGGTCTTCTGCTGCTGTAGCCCATCTGCTTCAAGGTTCTACGTGTTGTGTGTTCAGAGATGGTACTCTGCATACTTTGGTTGGTTGTAACGAGTGGTTATTTGAGTTACTGTTGCCTTTCTATCATCTCAAACTAGTCTGCCCATTCTTCTCTAACTTCTAACATCAACAAGGCATTTTCGTCCACACAACTGCTGCTCACTGGATATTTTTTCTGTTTCCTGCCATTCTCTGTAAACCCTAGAGATGTTTGTGCGTGAAAATCACAGTAGATCAGCAGTTTTTGAAATACTCAGACCAGCTTGTCTGGCACCAGCAACCATGCCACGTTCAAAGTCACTTAAATCCCCTTTCTTCCCCATTCTGATGCTTGGTTTGAACATCAGCAAGTCGTCTTCACCACGTCTAGATGCCTAAATGTATTGAGTGGCTGCCATGTGATTGGCTGATTAGCAATTTGTGTTACCAAGCAATTGAACAGGTGTACCTAATTAAGTGGCCGGTGTGTGTGTGTGTGTATATATATATATATATATATATATATATATATATATATATATATATATATATATATATATATATATATCTGCACTGAGAAATATATATCTTTCTACTAAATTTAATTTTAAGAGTAAGCACTAAAGTGTGATTTTTTTACCACTGTGATTTTAATAAAGAATATTTTGTTGGAAAATTTTGGTTGCTTTTCTTTTTGTTTAAAATGTATTAAAAAGTAAAAAAATAAAAATATACATAAAATAAACTCATGTTGACGATTAGTGTATTTTACCTTTATGGAGGATTATAATGAAACATTGGCTTACATTAATTCATTGTTGTACTATGCATTATATTTTATTACAGTTCCAAGATTATTGACATTTTCCCAGAGCCTTGGTATGTGCTAGATTTTCCCTTCAGTTTTAATCACCTCTGTTTCAAAGGGAGCAGAATAGACAATAATCTCTTTCATATGATTATTAAGCTGTGCTATTAAATAAAATGTTCATAGGTCATTCTGTTTAATCAAATTAACAGTTTTCGCATAAAATAAGATTAAAAAGGGAATTTAGCTGCACTGTGCAACCAATTCAGTCAATTCCAGAACAAGTTGGGTACATCATTGTACATGGATTTCTTTTTCTGCAGACTCACAGTATGATAGTAAAAATCTAATGTCCATGTAAAACTTCTTGGAAAAGACAGTTGTGCAGCATTTGTGTACCAAGGCCATAAAGTATCTCCAAACCTTTCCAACTTCAAATGAAAGACAAATTTAACCCCTTAAATGGACAGTCTACTTGAAAATGTTTATTGTTTTAATAGGTAGAAATCCCTTTATTAACCATTCCCCAGTATTGCATAACCAACATTGTTATATCAATACACTTTTTACCTCTGTGATTACCTTGTATCTAAGCTTCTGCAGACTGCCCCATTATCTCAGTGCTATTTACAGACTTGCATTTTAGCCAGTTAGTGCTGGTTCCTGCCTAACTCCACATGAGTGACCACAATGTTTTCTATATGGATCACATGAACTAGCACTGTCTGGATGTGAAAAACTATTTAAATGAGATAAGAGGCGGCGTGCAGAGGCTTAGACCTAAAAAGTATCACAAAACACATAATACAAAAATACAATGTACAGTGCAGTAAGACTCATATTAACACTGCCTAATATTTTTGTTCAATAATAATATTGCATAGAGAAGTTATAAGGGGTCAATGTTAGGAGATGTCAGGTGTTAAAAAAAAACCGGTCTGAAAGTGCTTTTACATTTAGATCCAGTGGAACAACTTTATTAACTTACAATATATATATCTCTTTAAATATATATATATATATATATATATATATATATATATATATATATATATATATATATATATATATATGTATATGAATGTATGCATATATATTTATGTATTTATATGTTTATATATGTATATTCATACATATATAAAAATCATCCATGATCATGCGCGCTGTTGAGTGCGAGGATACGATCGTGAGGGAGTGATATTTGTGCTTCCAACCTGTAATCTCACACTCAGTAGCACTCACGGAAATAAAAAAAACTGAGCGGAGATTACAGTTTTGCGGATGCGCAAATATATGCTCAACTTGTAATCTAGCCCTATATGGCAGCAAAGTTTACAACAATGTCTAACATTTTTGTAAACTGTGAGGTTGATCACAATCTATCGGCTATTTCCTCCTGAAAAGTTTTTTTTGCTTTCTGGCCAAATTGGTTAGCGTGTTGGCTCATGAGCACAGTGCAAAATAGATCTGTGTGTTATAAGTCCGCAGCCGTGAATGCGTTTTCTCTAGAAAAGTTCCCAAAAAGGCCTTTTCGTGTGTTAAGTACTTGGATAAAAAATGAAGAAGCCACCCAAAACTGATATATACAATGGCCCTTTCACACCTCTTAAGGTTACAGTACAGTTTTTTTAAATTAACCCCTTTCTTCGGTGAGTAAGGGAAATATTAATTTTCATGTGTAAGATTAACGTATTGCAATCCAAATCCATGGTCACCACTGCTATCTCTAGGAATGATGGGCATACTAGGTATTATTTCTCAATCACTATATTTTAGAAGTATTCTGTTTTACAATATTTACATTAATTGGTTTACATCTGAAAACAAGAAGACTACAAGTTTCTGTTAGAAGGACTTATGACATCTTCTTATACTGTATTTTAACAGTACTAAAAACAGTAAAGTATGAATCCGCTCCATTGCAATAATGTATCTGCAAAGATGGTGTTCAAACTGTAGTCTGCTAGTAAGCTTCTGATACAGATGTCGATCTGTATCAACTAATAGGTTGTAGTCATGCTTGCTATATTTTTTAAAGATATTGCAAATACATAACATTTTATAAGATGGAAAATACAGCAATATCTATACAAGGCAGTTTGTTATTTGACTTAAATGTTCCTTTAATATAAAGCAAACATACGGCTAGATTACGAGTTTTGTGTTATGAGCGGCTCGGTGCTAACTTGCAAATTATTGCCACCGCTCACCTCCCTATAGCGCTGCTATTACAGGTTTGCAAAAACCCGGCGTTAGCAGGCAATATGGCAGCGTTGAGCTCCATACCGCACACAAATACCAGCACTGCTTTGAGCTGGTTTTACGTGCTTGTGCATAATTTCCCCATAAACATCAATGGGGAGAGCGGCCTGAAAAAAAGTCTAACACCTGCAATAAAGGAGCGTAAAGCTCCGTAACGCAGCCCTATTGATTCCTATGGGGAAAGAAAAGTTATGTTTACACCTAACACTCTAACATAAACCCAGAGTCTAAACACCCCTAATCTGCCGCCCGACATCGTCGACACCTACATTATACTTATTAACCCCTAATCTGCCGCCCCCGACACTGCCGACACCTACATTACACTTATTAACCCCTAATCTGCTGCCCGACATCTCCAACACCTACATTACACTTATTAACCCCTAATCTGCTGCCCCCAACGTCGCCGACACCTACATTATACTTATTAACCCCTAATCTGCCGCCCCTAACATCGCCGCCACCTACCTACATTTATTAACCCCTAATCTGCCGCCCCCAATGTCGCCGCCACCTACATTACAGTTATTAACCCCTAATCTGCCACCCCCAACGTCGCCGCCACTATACTAAAGTTATTAACCCCTAACCCTAAATCTAACCCTAACGTAACCCTAACCCTAACACCCCATAACTTTAAAGTAATAAAAAAAAATAGTAAATTAAATATTAATAACTAAATAATTCCTATTTAAAACTAAATACTTACCTGTAAAATAAACCCTAAGCTAGCTACAATAAAACTAAAAGTTACATTGTATCTATGTTATGTTTTATTTTTATTTCACAGCTAAGATTGTATTTATTTTAACTAGGTAGACTAGTTAGTAAATAGTTATTAACTATTTACTAACTACCTAGCTAAAATAAATACAAATTTACCTGTAAAATAAAACCTAACCTGTTACACTAAAACCTAACCTTACACTACAATTAAATAAATTACATTTATTAAATACAATTAACTAAATTACAAAAAAACAAACACTAAATTACACAAAATAAAAAAGAAATGATCAAATATTTAAACTAATTACACCTAATCTAATAGCCCTATCAAAATAAAAAAGCCCCCCCAAAATAAAAAAACCCTAGCCTACAATAAACTACCAATGGCCCTTAAAAGGGCCTTTTGTGGGGCATTGCCCCCAAAGAAATCAGCTCTTTAACCTGTAAATAAAAATACAAACACCCCCCCCAACAGTAAAACCCACCACCCACACAACCAACCCCCCCCCAAAAAAAAAACTAAAACACCTAAGCTCCTCATTGCCCCAAAAAGGGCATTTGTATGGGCATTTAGCTCTTTTTCACTGCCTTAAGTCCCTAACCTAAAAATAAAACCCACCCAATAAACCCTTAAAAAAAAACTAACACTAACCCCCGAAGATCCACTTACAGTTTTTGAAGACCGACATCCATCCTCAACGAAGCGGCAGAAGTCTTCATCCAAGCGGGCCGAAGTCTTCATCCAAGCCGGCAGAAGTCTTCATCCAGACAGCATCTTCTATCTTCATCCATCCAGCGCGGAGCGGCTCCATCTTCAAGACATCCGGCGCGGAGCATCCTCTTCTTCCGACGGCTCTTCTCGAATGAAGGTTCCTTTAAGTGACATCATCCAAGATGGCATCCCTTGAATTCTGATTGGCTGATAGAATTCTATCCGCCAATCGGAATTAAAGGTGAAAAAATCCTATTGGCTGATTGAGCTCGCATTCTATTGGCTGTTCCATTTCCATTTCAAGGCAATGGGGAGCTTAGCTTTTTTTAGATAGGTTTTTATTTGGGGGGGTTGGTTGTGTGGGTGGTGGGATTTACTGTTGGGGGGTTGTTTGTTTTTGTTTTTTACAGGTAAAAGAGCTGATTTCTTTGGGGCAATGCCCCGCAAAAGTCCCTTTTAAGGGCTATTGGTAGTTTAGTTTAGGCTAGGGGTTATTTTTTATTTTGGGGGGGCTTTTTTATTTTGATAGGGCTATTAGATTAGGTGTAATTAGTTTAAATATTTGATCATTTCTTTTTTATTTTGTGTAATTAAGTGTTGTTTTTTTTTTGTAATTTAGTTAATTGTATTTAATAAATGTAATTTATTTAATTGTAGTGCAAGGTTAGGTTTTAGTGTAACTCAGGTTAGGTTTAATTTTACAGGTACATTTGTATTTATTTTAGCTAGGTAGTTAGTGAATAGTTAATAACTATTTACTAACTAGTCTACCTAGTTAAAATAAATACAAACTTAGCTGTGAAATAAAAATAAAACCTAAGATAGCTACAATGTAACTATTAGTTATATTGTAGCTAGCTTAGGGTTTATTTTACAGGTAAGTATTTAGTTTTAAATAGGAAATATTTAGTTATTAATAGTAGTTTTATTTAGATTTATTTTAATTACATTGAAGTTAGGGGTGTTAGGGTTAGACTTAGGGTTAGGTTTAGGGATTAATAACTTTAGTATAGTGGCAGCGATTTTGGGGGCAGCAGATTTGGGGTTAATAACAGTAATGTAGGTTGCGGCGATGTTAGGGACAGCAGATTAGGGGTTAATAATATTTAACTCGTGTTTAAATATGTTTATTATAGTGGCGGCGATGTCCGGAGCGGCAGATTAGGGGTTAATAATTTTATTTTAGTGTTTGCGATGCGGGAGGGCCTCGGTTTAGGGGTTAATAGGTAGTTTATGGGTGTTAGTGTACTTTTTAGCACTTTAGTTATGAGTTTTATGCTACTGCTTTGTAACATAAAAGCCATAACTACTGACTTTCAGTTTACAGTATGGATCTTGACGGTATAGGCTGTGGCTGTACCGCTCACTTTTTGGCCTCTCAGGCAGACTCGTAATACCGGCGCTATGGAAGTCCCATTGAAAAAGGACTTTTGGAAAGCTGCGTTAGTTACGTTGCGTTACGGCCAAAAAAGTGTCCGGTACACCTAAACCTGCAAGACTCGTAATACCAGCGGTAGTGAAAAAGAGCCCTAACGCTGCTTTTTCCACTCATACCGCAAAACTCGTAATTTAGCCGAGTGTCTTCCAAAAGACATGTTAAGGACAAATAGAAGAAGGTTTACAGGTTTATTTTTTAGGTGCTTGTTAATTTTTGGTTATGTATTTTCAACTCATGAAAACTCTATGATATATTGTTCATTTGGCATTGTCTCCTCTACCTACTCTTGCAAAGACCTAGTTTGATTGTTTGTCTTGAGATATTTAACCATATGTATGTATACAAAGCCTACAGCTTAATTTATAAAGCATTGCTCATTTCAGTGTCATCAGCTAACG
The DNA here is from genome assembly GCF_027579735.1 of Bombina bombina. Classification (NCBI taxonomy): domain Eukaryota; kingdom Metazoa; phylum Chordata; class Amphibia; order Anura; family Bombinatoridae; genus Bombina; species Bombina bombina. The sequence continues at coordinate 655,835,141 of NC_069502.1, forward strand.
CTCTCTGACTTGAAGCAGATATTTCTTTAGTTGGTGGTTTGTTCTCTTTCTTCAACGTTTTATACTGAACTACCAGCTTGTCATTCTTCAAATGAACTGCATTCTACTGGTGTCCAAAAGCTGTAAAAATTAGCCTAGCATTCGTGAAGCCCCTCTCATGCTTCAACTTACTCAAATCTCTAAATGCTAAACTAAAAATTAAATAAGATTCATGCATATTCCTAGCTTTATTGTGTTTCTCCAAAGAACCACTACTTTTTTCTCTACACTTGTGATTCTTCCTCAGGAATGTTATTGGTACCGATGAAATTGCTACGTTTTTTTACTGGCAATATTCAAACAAAAATAAATATGAGGATGTGCGGTTTACATTAACTTCGGTAAATTGAGACGTTTTTTAGGACTGGTTCCAGGTAAAATGATCTATCAAAATTAGAACGTATCTTTTGCAATCATTACTGATTTCCTGAGGAGGTGTGTTTAACCTGACAATAATGTAATTAAGTCAGATAAAGCCTTAAAGACTAATAAGCCTAATGCCATTATATAAATTGCACTGTCTGGTTCCATCGTTGTAAATCCTGCAAGGTACCATTTTATGAAGACTCAGGGAAAGTTTCATAAGCAGTAAATAAGAATAGTTAAAAATTAGAAAAAATAAAGAAAAATGAGCCCAGGCAGGAGGAATTAGCTATTTATAATAGATCATATGGTATATGAAGCTTTAAGTTGAAGAATCAAGACTGTAATATTAAGCATCATGATAGCATTCTCCAACTTCACTAAATTGGACTCTTTTGTATGTATTTACAGCAGTAAGCATTCAAAACATATAGAATTCTTGCATCAAGGTTCAAAACAAATCTGAACAACACATATATTTACATAATTACTGCTGTAGTTTAATTATAGAGTGAAATTAATAAATAGCACTTCACTATCACATATAACCCTCTGCAGTCCTCTAGGACATCTTCTGTTGTACTAAATAAAAGTGGCCCAAAGGCTACAAGTGCTTTCACTTATTTCTCATATCTTAAAAAGTTAACTTATATGATAAAACACATAACATAGTTTATATCTATGTCATTATCATAACATGTTGTATATGTGACCTAAGTGTCCCTGTATTGAATTAAATAAGAGTCTATTCCAATCTATAAACTGATTTATTTTTTGGTGGTTTTGGACAGAAAATGTTACCTTTCATTTTGACCTGTTTACAATAGTGTTTTTTGGCTGTTTCTCTGAGCCCCAGGGCCGGCTCAACCATAGGACCAAGTGGATCCAATGGACCCAGGAAGCACTTGGCAAGGGGCAGCACTTTAGTGACTAAGTCGGTCACTGCCAGACCAAAACCACTCCTGTCCTTTGTCTCCATGAAGGAAGATGTAGGCTGCCAGCAGCATAACTTCGTCATGCACAAAGGCACAAAACCAGTTGGGGGTGACATTCAAGGTGGGATAAGTGCTTCTCTTCCCTAACTTCCTTTCCACTTAGTGCGCAATTATGCATAAGAATGAATTGCATGCAGGTAGGCAGGCTTAGTAAGGTCAGTGGCCAGGCTAGTAGGGAGATGTAATTGCATTCTCTGACCCAGGCAGCACAATATCTTGAACTGGCCTTGCTGAGCCCCAACGTGTTTTCAGCTCACCAGAAAAAACCTGCCTCTGATGAAGTAGGAAGCCTACTACGAAACGCGCAAGGCCACACCCACCATCTATGCGTCACTCCCCCACAGCTGATCAATTAGCTGGCCGGAGTTTACTGAGTGGCTGTGAGTTGTTTTGTGGTGTATTCCATTGGCAAGTACTTTATTGTACTGTTATCGCTTATGGGACATTTTGCAGCTGTATCACGGATTGGATGTGCCCAGCATGGACTTTAAGACTTCTTGATCTTTGGAGACAGCCCTAGGACACTACGGTAGATCCGTGAGAACCATTTATGTGTATATAACGTGCTTTTAACATACCTCATATTTGTTTGAGGTTATCATGTGTGAGTGTTCGTTTGTTGATTTTACAATAAATCTTTGTGAGCTTTAAACGTACTAGGCTTAGAGGAATGTGAGCCCCTGTACCCCTTCTTTGTTTTCATTCACCAGAAAAAGACTTATATTACCAGGGAGCCAAAAAGTTGTTGTCGATTACAATCCATTTTCTTATTGCTTTTCAACAAGTTTTCAAAACCATTTTACACTTAGCAAATTCCACACCTTAAGGTACTTGATAAAGACCTAAACTGGCCTTTTAGACATCTTTGCAAGTATTCCAAGACAATTAAACATGTACAGTATATATGTTAATTATGTGATATCCCATAAAGCTTATGGGATCTTCAGGAAAAGTGAGAAAATGGAAATCAGGACCTCAACATCTAGAAATGAGGTGTCACAATCACTTACTGTAAATGTCTGTTTCTAGTTCACAATTGCATTATCATTATTGTCACTTTCAGTACAGGTGTCTTCATAAACGAGCTTTAAAACCACAACCTTTTTGAGAAGCCTATTTAAAACCAAAAGTGCTTTTCACAAGAACGTTCCTGAAATATATCAGTGTGATCCCACCTTACAAGGTCAGTCCAGCCCAAAAATACCAGGCAATCTCTCTGAACAAGGAACATGGCAACCCCAGAAGATTATTTCGGCCTTCTTTGGGCAGCCATATTCCTCTAAGCACATTGGGAAAGGAGTTCAATTCTAGTTTCCCCATCACCCTTACGGATACTTCCCTAGGGTCATATTACAAATACATACAGAGAAAGAAGCACTCTCTCAGGAATGAACAACAGCTCAGTAGCTTGTTCTATGGCAACCTCTTTTAGCCCAAATGTGTTTTTCACAGAGACCTTTCTGGACGTATATCAGTCTGATCCTGCCTAACAAGGTCAGTCCTGCCCCAAAATACCAAGCACACCCTTTCTGAACAAGGAATTGGACTAAAAGAAGCTACTCTCAGATGGTCATAGAACAAGCCACTGAGCTGTTGGTTCCTGGCAAATTGCTTCTCTTTCTTTATGTATATACAGTTTATATTTGGATGCCCAAAAGTGATTCTTCTCCAAGTATAACACTGAAACTCATCATCTCACACAGTATCATTGCAAAAATAAAAAAAATTTAAATCAACAACTAGGAAATATTAATGGAAAAAAAGTTTGTTAAACTCAAATTTGAAATTCTACTTTAAAAGGACAAAGCTGCTACATCAAGTGGATTTATGTGCTCTCTCAAACAAGCAGATGTTAGGAGATTAGGGTAATGTGACATAACATCACTAATGATATCACTAACTTATTTGCAGTGTGCTGGGGATAAACACATAGTTAAAACTGACATACCAGGTGCAATGCACTGCTGCTCCTGAGCAGGAACATGGCAGTGAGGGAATCACAAGTGGCATACACATGTAATCATATGACTAACCATGCCTGTGAAGGTACAGCAATGTATATGCTTAGGAGGACAACTTTAACAATGTGTTTAACTCCTTCACATGTATTACATACAATGAGCACTTATTTAATAATAAAATGCTATAACGATTTATACTAGTATTACCCTTTAAAGGGATACGAAACTCAATTTTTTTCTTTCATGATTCAGAGCATGCAATTTTAAGTAACTTTCTAATCTACCCCTTTTATCAAATTTTATTCGTACTCTTGGTATTTTTATTTTAAAAGCAGGAATGTAACCTTAGTAGCTGGCCCATTTTTGGTTCAGTACCCAGAGTAGCGCTATCCAGATGGCTACATTTACCCACCAATCAGCAAGCCCTGCCCGAGGCTGAACCAAAAATGGGCCAGTTCCTTAGTTTACATTCCTGCTTTTCAAATAAAGATACCAAGAGAAGACACATTGATAATAGGAGTCAATTAGATAAGTTGCCTAAAATTGCATGTTCTATCTGAATCGTGAAAGAGAAAATGTGGGTTTAATATCCCTTTATTAGCAGATGTCTGAGAAATACATATGGCTAATCTATGGGTAAATACAACCATTCTTAGCAGATTTGAAACTGGAAAAATGATTTGGGTATTATCTGACAACAGCATGCATTTCATTACACTAATTACACTGTTATTGTGACTTTTTTTACATTTATATATGTTATTGTTAATTGAAACTTTTATAAACAAAAGTTAAAGAAGAGTGTATATTGTAAATAGACATATTGTTTGCAAGAATTTTAAAAACTAGTATAATGATCATACAAGTATTGGAACAATAAGTTCAGTAATTAAATAAATAATAAATAAATAAAAGAGATATCATGCAATGATTACGCCCGTGGTAACATATAAAAAGCAATGTCTGTTGATACAATGTAATCTCATATGACACCAAAGTATAATATCAAGTCCAGTTACGTCATATTTGGCTTTGTTCCCAGATACAAGTGATCCTATTTACCAATATAACTAATAATACATTTTCCAGGGATAAAACATAATCTACTTCATGTAGCCACTGAGTATAAATTGTGGTTGTATTTTTTTTCTATTGCCTGGTTATTAACCTTTTGGCACAATTAATCAGACATTGGAAATGTTGCTTAACCCCTTGTGACATACTACGTCACAGGGTACTTTGCCTTTTGTACCATGTTGATGTACCTACCTCCAACCCTCTGCCTCATGCTGCGGTCCTGGCTATAAGCTTTGACAGCCGAAACTGCAGCCAGAGGCAGAAGGGTTTTATGTTACAGAACAAAGATTTGGTGAGGGAGGGGATGGATTGGTTCCCTTTAAGGCAAGTTTTGTGAGGGTCCCAGCAGTGAAACAGTTAATTAAAGCAATTAGCAAATATTACGCAATGTATTGTTCACTTATTAACTGGTTCACTGCTGGGCTGCTCACAAAACTGGCCTTAGAGGGAACAATGGTATCAAATGAGGATTGATTGGAGGAGGGAGGGGGAAGAGTGAGGGGAAATCACTACATTAGAGAAATTATTTTTTGAAACAGTATCCTGAGCACTCAGAGGGGAAATATTAAAAAACAAACTTTATTAGAACACGAGTAAAAGTTCCATATACATGCAGGAATACAAGGAATGCTGTCCTGAAGCATTTTGCACCCCCCGGTTGCGCTTAGTCATAGGATACACACTGAAAAAAAAATCTTTTATTTAAGGGGGGCTTAACCAATCAGGGACCATTGTCAGACCACACATGGAAACGCCCCTGATGAATATAAGGTGGTATTACAAATGATAATAAAAACAATAATAACTGATTGGTTGAGTCCCCCTTAAATAAAAGATATAAACTGGGCCAATGAAACTAGTAATTCAGCTAAGGGGGATAGATTTTTAAATGTTCTCAGGGATAACTTCTTGTCACAAATAATAGAGGAGGCAACTAGGAGTAAAGCTATATTGGATTTAGTGCTATCAAACAATACAGACATAGGGGCATATTTATCAAGCTCCGTATGGAGCTTGATGCCCCGTGTTTCTCGCGAGCCTACAGGCTCGCCAGAAACAGCAGTTATGAAGCAACGGTCACAAAGACCGCTGCTCCATAACCTGTCCGCCTGCTCTGAGCAGGTGGGCAGACATCGCCGGAAATCAACCCGATCGAGTACGATTTGGGTTGATTGACACCCCCCTGCTGGCGGCCGATTGGTTGGGAGTCTGCAGGGGCAGCATTGCATCAGCAGCTCTTGTGAGCTGCTGGTGCAATGCTGAATACGGCAAGCGTATTGCTCGCCGTATTCAGCGAGGTCTGGCGGACCTTATCTGCACTGTTGGATCAGGTCCGCCAGACTTTCATAAATAGGGGCCATAATATCAAGCATAGAAGTCAAAGAACATTTGGGTAACAGTGATCATGACATGGTCACATTTGAAATCTCTTTTCATATGCAGTGTCTTAAAGTTTTAACTAAGACTTTTAATTCTAAGAAAGCAAAATTCAACGATTTAAGGAAATCATTTAATAATATAAATTGGGACAATGTATTCCCCAATAAAAATACAGAGGATAAATGGATAATATTTCAAACTTTGTTAAATAAATATACATATCAACAAATACCATATGGTTCTAAAAATTAAAATAAAAAATCAAACCCAATGTGGCTAAATAAAAATGTGTTAAGAGAAATTAGGAAAAAATGTAGTGCATTTAAATTATTTAAAGAAAATAGTGCAGACTCAACATTCCATATTTATAAGAAACGCAACAAAGCATGCAAAAAAGCAATCAAATTAGCCAAAATTGAAAATGAAAAATTAATTGCAAAGGATTCTAAGTCTAACCCTAAAAGGTTCTTTAAGTACATAAATAGCAAAAATCTAAGAAGCACAATATAGGTACATTAAAATGCGTGGAGGGTAGCATGATAAATAATGACAGGGAGAAGGCTAAAGAAGGTACTAAACCAGTTTTTTTCTTCAGTATGCACAAGAGAGGAACCATTGGATGATACTTTGGAGCAAAATAGAACATGCCAGTCCATACCATTTACTGGGTTATGTTTAGAGGATATCAGGAAAAAATGGATAATATTAAGGTAAATAAAACTCCAGACCCAGATGGAATACACCCAAGGGTGTTAAGGGAATTTAGCACTGTTATAGACAAACCTCTAGAGACTTATTATCCTCAGGCATGGTACCCCAGGATTGGTGTAAAGCTGATGTGGTGCCACTCTTTTTAAAAAGGGAAGCAGGGATGATCCAGGAAGCTATAGACCAGTTAGTCTGACATCAATAATGGGGAAGATATTTGAAGGGATTATAAGGGATTATATTGATGAGCATATTTGTGTAAACAAGATTATGAGTTCTAATCAGCATGGTTTTAGGAGAAATAGATCATGTCAAACTAATCTAATTAGATTCTACGAGGAAGGAAGTAAAAATATAGATAAAGGGGAATCAGTTTATTTGATATATTTAGATTTTGCAAAGGCATTTGATACAGTGCCACATGAGAGATTAATGCACAAAATGAAGGGACTGGGAATAGCTGAAAATGTTAGCTCATAGATAAATAACTGGATAAAAGATAGGGAGCAACGAGTAGTAGTAAATGGATCATACTCAGATTCAACAAAGTTAATCAGTGGAGTCCCCCAGGGATCAGTACTGGGCCCTGTTCTTTTTAATATTTTTATAAATGACTTGGAGCAAGGATTAAATAGCGACATCTCTATTTTTGCAGATGATACTAAGTTAAGTAAGGTCATTAGGTCAGAGCAGGATGAACTTTCATTACAAAGGGATCTGCAAAAATTAGAAGTATGGGCAAGTAAATGTAAAATGAGATTTAATACGAGAAAATGCAAGGTTCTACATTTTGGGAGTAAAAATAAGCAGGCAACATATTTTTTAAATGGGACAAGACTTAGCCAAACAGAGGAAGAAGGGATTTTGGAGTAGTAATAGATAATAAGTTAAAGATGGGTGCGCAATGCAGGGCAGCGGCTTCAAAGGCTAATAAGATACTAGCATGTATTAAAAGAGGCATTGATTCAAGAAAGGATAGCATAATTCTGTCACTATATAAAGCCCTGGTAAGACCTCATCTTGAGTATGGAGTGCAGTTCTGGGGACCGATCACAAAAAAAGATATTGCAGAACTAGAAAAAGTTCAGAGAAGGGCCACAAAGCTAATAAGGGGATTGGACTTAACCTATGAGGAGAGGCTAGCCAAACTGGGTCTGTTTTCTTTAGAAAAAAGGAGCTTGAGAGGTGACATGATTACTTTATATAAATATATTCAAGGCCCATATGATGGCAGAAGCTCTGTTTATTGCAAGAAAATTGTTTCTAACAAGAGGTCACAATTTAAGGTTGAGGAAAGGAGATTTAATCTCCTGCAATGGAAAGGTTTTTTCACTGTAAGAGCAATAAAATTGTGGAACTCATTACCAAATGAGGTACTGAATGCCAATACCATAGATACATTTAAAAATAGTCTATAATATAATAATTACTGTATATAAACAAAATTCATGGATATGTTTGCTAGTATTAAATGGGTCACCTTTTAGTGGGGTTATTTAAGTTTAACTGGAGCTTTTTGTAAGTATTTTAGATTTGTATAGGTTGAACTCGATGGACTTCAGTCTTTTTTAAACCTTATCTACTATGTTACTATGTACTATGTATAAAAACCAACAAATTGATATCCTTGAGGATTGCTTACAGGTTCTTAAGTGTATATTATGCCTTATGTGTTTGTCTCAAATATTAATATATGGCCTTAATGATAACAAAACATAATGTTTATGTGATATTCTATTGTAAAATTGTCATTAATCCATACTTTTAACAAGACTGTTCATTTTATAAAAAGTTTAAATTGTTAAAGAATATTGATCTGGAATACATAGGATGTAAATATTGAGTGTTTCTGGATTGGAGAAAACAGAGGAACTAGACGACAAAACTAACGTTAGTATCAATTTATAAATATGTAAGATTAATCTGTAAAGTATGAAATATCCCATTCTAAATTAATACCTTTGGGATATCTTGTATCCAACTTTAGAATCCAAAATAACTCTCTTTTTGTTAAGGATCTATGTCTATCACCCCTCCCCCTCCCTTGAGTGCCTTTTTACAATTTCAGTGGTCTGCACTCCAAAGTCAGGAATACTGGTAAGGTGCAGGCCATTGAAATGTTTTGCTATGGCAGAATCTTTGTTGAAGTTTTCTACATCCCTAAGGTGCTCTCTGACTCTCCTGGAGTTCGCAAAAGGTTTGGCCAACATACTGTTGTTTGCAGTGATTGCAGGTTATTAAGTTTATAACCCATCTGGTTCTACGAGTGGCATAAAAATTCATATTGAATGTTTTTTTTATTAACAGTTGAATGAAAGTAGTTTCCTTCTGTTACCATTTTACATGCCTTACAATTAAAGTTGTTACACTTAAAGTTCTCCTTGCAGTGCAACCAAGTTGTGGTATTAGTTTTGTGGACCTAGATCATGCTGGGAGACAGCTTTGAACCCAGAGTTTCTGGTTTTCTAGAAACAGATCTACATTTATTGATAAGTGGGGCCAAAAAATAATTATTGTCTAGTAATCTTATATGTTTTTTCAAAATGTCAACAACTTTGTTGAACTGTAATGAATATGGAGTACTGAAGACAATGGCTCCTTCTGCGAATGATCCCCTTGATTGTTTGTTTGGTTTTGGGCCACCTCTCGCATCCCCATGGGCAGAGTTCAGTAATTTGTGATCATAGCCCCTATTAAGGAGCCTACACTTTAGTTGTGTGTTGTAAATGTGCTCAGAATTAGGTTTCCTCCTTATTCTGAGGAACTGACTTTTGTAAATGGAGTTTATTAGATGTGATGGATGCGCAGATTTGGCATGCAGGATGGTATTACCTGCATTGGGTTTTCAGTAAGTACTTGACATAATACTTCTTGTTTCTACTACACTCTCCAATGTGAGGTTCAAGAAGTTAATGTTGGATAGATTTGACTCACCAGTTAATCGTAGTTTGAGATTGTTGTTATTAAGATAGTTCAGAAATTCTATAAAAGCAAAGCCTTTGCCCTCTTGACTATCAATTATGAAAATATAATATCACCAATGAACCGGTTGTACAGGACAATTTCATTAATGTAAGGATTGTAGTCAGAGAAAAGGTGATGGAGTACCCACCAACCCACAAACAAATTAGCAAAAGATGGGGCAAATTTTGCCCCCATTGCTGTGCCACATAATTGAAGATAGAATTCATTGTCAAACAAAAAATAGTTGTGGGTTAGTAGGAACTCCAAACATTCACACAAAAAGATTTTATTTTTTTATTAATACATATTATATAATAATTAGTTGAAACAGGGAGGTGAATGCTTGAAATAATATATATATATATATATATATATATATATATATATATATTCTCTCTAAACTACATAATGGCAGACTGTCTGCCAGTACCTAAGATGGTGGTGACTAGTAAGGGGGGAGGGAGGAAATAGAGCTGTTTGGGATGGATAAGGTAGGGATCAGGGGCTGGAAGGTGTCAGGTAGAAGGGTGATCTCTACACTGCAACTTAAATTAACCCCTTTATTGTCATGAATCTTGGAAGTGTGGTGCACAGCTGTAATTAGCGGCCTACTAATTACCAAAAAAGCAATGGCAAACCAATGCATGTCTGCTATTTCTGAACAAAGGGGTTCCCAGAGAAGCTTTTATAAACATTTGTGTTATGACTGCACAAACAGGATGTAAATAATGTCTGTGAGAAACTCAAAAATTGTTAAAAGTTAACATATTTTTTATATGATCACATTTGGCAGTGAAATGGTGGCATGAATTATACCAAAATGGGCCTAGGTCAATACCTTGGGTTGTCAACTAAAAAAATATAAATAGTTTCGATAGGTAAATAAAAAAACAAAATAACACAAGGCTATATTTCTGTTTAAATGGAGTGATAGCAAAAATGCTTATACTTCTCTGGTACTTTAGCCAATTTTTCTCTAAAACTCACGTTCATGAAGGGGTTAAGGTAAATACAGCTTATAGGAAGAAGTTTGGTTAAAAAGTATAAGGGAAGGTCCTAGTGGGTTATCTACACCCAATGTTGTATAAATATATTTTGAAATTAAAACCCAATATGATTTAATGAAAGGACAGGGCCACCAAATATGCAAAAGAATGCCTATCTCTCCACATTGTCTCCAACATCTATTTGATGTGGAGGGGAATATGTTGTGTAGTCTTTGTGGGGAGAGATACCATCTGTATAATATCTTGTAATTTGTTTGTACAATTGTAGCCAATATTGATGATTTATTTTGGTGTTAGAAAGATTGTTTTTTTGAAACAGGCTTCATCTAATGTGAAATTAACCTAATTTTCCCATTTTGCTACATATGTGGTTTGATATCTGGGTAAGTACCCACAATTTATTTAGAAGGAAGACATGCTTCTGGATACATAAGGAGAAATGCATACAGTTTAAAAAAAGAGTCATAGCTCTTGTTAAATTGGCCGTATGACTCTTATGAAAAATAAAGTGCTGGATTTAAAGGTATGCAAACCATTTATCTAGGGGAGGGGCAATTTCTTTAGTGATTTCTACTTGAGACTTAATAAGACCATTATTTAGTAGTAGATAAGCCGCAACACGTGAAGGTTCATTCGCTAATATAGATGTCTTTGAAGTGTTAGTAAAAATTGAAAAGGAGCTATTTAAAGGCATAGGAAACCCCCCAAAAAGTTTTCAGATTTAAAAACATCTTAAACTATACTTATAGTTCACAAATAACATCGCTAAGCAATTTTTTTTGTTTACCTGTAATTTTACTTAGAAATTATGTATTCTGACAAACCCCCCGGATCGTCATTATGTAGATCAAATTGGAGTGTTCTACCTAGGTAGAACAATAATGGCAGCCTGCATGCGCAGTATGCCTAGTCCTGAACCCATGCATGCGCAAAACTGATTGTCCAGGTTAGGCGTAGGAGCAGACATTTGAAGATGGAGACTGTGCCATTACTGTCTATTGCGCATGCGATTGCCCACAGTTACTAATGCGCATGCAAGGATGGATGACTTCGTGAATATGGGTGACTCCTTACTATGCAAATTATGCAAATTTTTACTGCCGTGCTATTGGCCAATGTAACTGCATGAATAATGAGTGGGTCCATCGATTATTTTGGGGCAGTCATTGGTGAAGTTTTCAGCCAAAATAAAAATATAATTATTTAATATATGCAAGCTTCGTTTAAAAAAATTAGTAAGTGAGTTTAATTCTCTATTACTTAAACTAACTAATAATGCAATTCTTAAAGCTTTACAAATTAAAAGATTTCTAACCCTTTAACAATGACGTGAAAGTGGTGAAATTGGACTCAATACTCTGCCCAATGACTTTCTTCTTTATGTGCCAAAGATAATAGAATTGGAAACTACATTCAAGGGCCTATACTTCCTGGGAAGCCTGCTTAGGTAACTTATAATTGGGATATCAATCAATAAGGTCTATAATTGGACCCAATGTTTAGAAGTACTTGCATGCAGGCTATTATATGGACAAGCAAGGTCAGCAGCTCTCTAATAATATATGAGATTAGGGACACTGAGTTCCCCATCTTCTTTACTCATGTATAATGTCTTTCAAGGTATAAATGGTCTATGATTGGTCGAGATAATTTGCTCAAGCAGGCGTTGTTGTAATGTAAGACATTGCATTGAAAGATTTATAGGTAATGCTTGATACAGATAGCGGAATTTTTGTAAGATCGTCCCATCCAGGACAAATGCCCCAGTTTGTGTCAGTTTTGTAAGTCTTGAATTTGTGCAATATGTCTTACATTACATTTACTATCACCTGCTATTCTCAGTTTAATTTCAAGACTGGCAAATTCTATAAAACGTAACATAAGACAATTGGCTAGACTACAAATGGAGTGCTATTTATCACTTTTGCTCACATGCAAACATCTCTGGAAGTAAACTTTTAATGCAGGCTGGTTAGCACGCATATTACAAGTTGAAAGTAGTAAAATGTTTGCATTGAAAGTGAAACCCAATGTGTGCTAACTTCAGAACTTTGGATATTGCAACCACGATAATTTATTTTCCCTATAGACTATAATGGAGCATGTTATTAAAGAAAATACCTTACACTTATCACTCGTGCGCTAACCCGACAACGTGTAAAACCAAGTGCGCTCATCCCCACGTAAGTTAGTCATATTTCACATTCCTATGTTCTTCAAATAGAAGAAAATGTTAATTTTATCTTTAAATATACCTGTATATTTCTATATACATTTAAAAATTGTTATCATGCCATCTCTCTCTTTTCTTCCCAACTCAATGCTATACAGTAGATGTTTACAGGTAAATCATCATGCACGCTTTAATAGCCCTTCTCTATGCTATAATTAACATCAGTTAAAACCACCTATATAAGACAATCATGCATGGATTTCCATTGTCTAATGAGCTAATTGTTCTTAAAGGGACATTGTGCTCAAATTGTTTTCTACAATGTGTATAAAAGAGCAGCAGTTAAACATTTTTGCATGAAAAAGGTTAACGATAAGCTGTTTAAATAGAATTTAAATCTAACAGGAAATTCATTGCGTACAACTGGTCCTAGAATTCTAATGTTCACAGGCTGATAGGTAAAGCTGACAAAAAAACTATAGGGACATCTATCTTTAAAAAATATATATATATATACAAAGCTCTATATTACTTTTTTAAACATTCTATTTAAGATGAAGCTTATAAAATGACTGAGAATCGTGTCCCTTTAAAAATGAATTCCAAATTGTTTAGATCACATATTTTGAAAACATTGTCAGTTTATGAAATTTCCTTCAAATTATGTTTTGGTAAGCTTGTTCACCGAAAACCCTCACACTTTAGTGAATCAGCTAGAAAGAATAACACAGAGACATAGCTGTCATACAGAAACACATTATGGGTTCTAGGCTATAGTGATTAGCTATTAAACTGATGTACATATACTATTGTGGTTAAAAAAAAATGCCCTTCTTTAAAACATTGACACTCATATTCATAAAAAAGACCAATAAGTGTTAAATATAAAACACTCACCGTGAACGAGTAGGAAGGTGCTGGTCTCGACATGTCTCATCGTCACTGAATAAAGACAAAAGTATATAAAATATAGCAAGTATTCCTAAATGTAATAATGGAAAATTGATAAAAAAAAGTATATACTCTGCAGTTAAATAGCACCTTATTTAAATACTGGTGTGGGTACGCTGCCTTTCCAAAATGCTTCATTAAAAATGATGATGTTAGAATGTTGTCTTAACCATTTTGAAAAAATTCTTAATAATAAATTATGTATATAGGGTTATGTTTAGTGTCCACTGTTTGCCAGATAGGGCTGCAACACATTGCCAAGCCAAGAGGCTATGAATACTTTCTAAGGTGTGTGACATTTTGAGAATGAATCAATTAAATGCTACTGAACTGTAATTCATATCATTTCTGCGATACTGAAAAAAAATCACACACGGAAGCATTTCTATAGTAAACCATTTAATATAGCACCATACTGGTGAATTCTAATGTTACCATATAGTAATAGTATTTTATCATATCTTGCTATACTCCTCTTATAACAGAATCCTTCTTAACCTTAATCTTTTTTTACCTTTTATATAAAAAGGACAGTAAATGTGTTACATTCATTTTGCTTATTAACATCATTACTGTATACAGACATGATGATATCATGCAAATCCTATTTATACACTATATGATTTTATATTTATGTTTGTGTGATGATAACAGCCATTGTGTATGACTATTCTATAATTAATAGATGAACTAAGTGTATTTAAAGGGACATGAAATCCCAAATTTTTAGTTCATGATTCAGATAGAGAATACAATTTTAAACCACATTCCAATTTACTTCTATTATCTCATTTGCTTAATTCTTTAGATATCCTTTGTTGAAGAAATAGCAATGCACATGAGTGAGCCAATAATATGAGGCATCTATGTGCAGCCACCAATCAGCAGCTACTGAGCATATCTAGATATGCTTTTCAACAAAGGATCTCGAGCGAATGAAGCAAATTAGATAATAGAAATAAATTGGAAAGTTCTTTAAAATTGCATGCTCTTTCTAAATCATGAAAGGAAAAATGTGGGTTTCATGTCACTTTAAAAATAGAAAAAAACAGCTGTTATTAATGATATTTTTTCTGCATCACTGCAAAACCATCTAAGGGCTCGCAAAATATAAATTCAACTAAAAGTTTAATATTTTAGTTAATTCTATTACAATTAGTGGTTTGGCATGGATATTAAGTATTGTGGCTAACACAGAAAATTTACTGAAAATCACAGGAGAGAGGGCATTTCAAAATGTATTTCAGAATTTTTAATGAGTGATTATGTAATGGATAAACCATTATTTCTTGTCAGACTGTTAGATGTTTGTTCCTTTCCATTAGTTAAGCTGTCAAACCTGTCCTTAGTTGCAAACAAGCATTAATACCACAGTATCAGTTGAGCACAAACATGAATTTCCTGCTGTTTTCTGTGTCTGTCTCCCAAGGCAATGTGCACTTGCTGCTAATGAAAATAACACAGTAGTAAGAGAATCAGCAGCGGGGGCAGGCTTGAGGTTGCATATTTTAAATGTTTTCTTGTACTGTCCTTCTAGGTTTATTGGCCTGATGTATTACAGTTAATGCATCACTTTAATGTCAATTAAAGTTAACAATGTCTGAAGTTAAACTGAAAGTAGAAGGAAAGTCATGTTTGTGCAAAACTGATACTGCTGTGCTAATGCTTCATACAGGATTATTCATTCAAAAAATGTGCAAATACATTCTGAAACACTTTCCATTTGTATGGAGTGACAATTAGGACAATGGCCTCTATTTATTAAAGTCTGTCGGACCTGATCCGACAGTGTGGATCAGGTCCGACAGACCTCGCTGAATACGGAGAGCAATACGCTTTCCGTATTCAGCATTGCACCAGCAGCTCACAAGAGCTGCTGGTGCAACGCCGCCCCCTGCAGACTTGCGGCCAATAGGCCGCCAGCAGGGAGGTGTCAATCAACCCGATCGTACTCGATTTCCGGCGATGTCTGTCCGCCTGCTCAGAGCAGGCGGACGGGTTATGGAGCAGCGGTCTTTGTGACCACTGCTTCATAACTGTTGTTTCTGGTGAGCCTGCAGGCTTGCCATAAACACGGGGCATCAAGCTCCATTCGGAGCTTGATAGATATGCCCCAATGTCTCTAGTGATGAAGATGTTTCTATAGTTCCATATCATTTGCAGCTATTGAGGTGTTAGAGCTGAACAGAAGACTCTGTCCAAGGTCCTGAAAACACTCCTATCACACTGTTTTTGTAAAATAGAGCCATATTTGCACCTTGTTAGAACACCATTTAAAAAACACTTCTAGTCGGTTAAATGGCTCTAGACAATTTAAAATATTTTGTCTGACTAAAGGAGCTGTTTAACTGCCCTGTAGGTGTTTCAAATAAGCAGGAATTTTAACATACTTCCCGTAACCCACCTATTTATATAAAGATCCCCGGAGCATAGCAGCAGAAATTCTCTATTATTTGTATATTAAAGATTAATCTCTATAATTATACTGAAAACTACTGCCGTGTCTCTCCTTACATTTAGCTCCTGGCTTGTGAAGTAGTAGTAGCCATGGAGACAACATGTGATTCCAATGACACAATTTAAATATTTTTTTTAAATAGAAGGCCTTTTTTTTTTCTTATGCCCTAAATATGTTACTTTGGTTTTAAAGAACCTACTTGATTCTCTATCACACACCTTGCTATACTACATTTTACACATTTTATGCTAAAATAGACTTGTTATGGAAACATCAACATGAACATATTAAAAAGCACATTAAATTGATTAATTATATATAAATGTGCATGGAACTTGGTTTTTTATTTATTGACAGCCAAATCATCTGATTTAACACTGCAGAGATGTCTGAGGGAGGGGAACGTGTATCTGAATGTGCGCTAGGTTGGGGTAATCCGAAATACATGATTTTTTGGGTTTATTTTTCCCACAAATCATCATTCAAAATGTATATTTGACGCATTTTAAGTAAAAAAAAAATATTTTTGATCTGTGTAGGTGCGTCAGCATTCCTGTTATATCACCTGAGGTTTACTGGTGTTCTAAAACTAAAATTAACATGCATGATTGTGTAGGAACATGATGAGTCATCATTTTACGCAATTTTTTTTTATTAATAACTGACTACATCCTACATTTTCTTTCTTTACATCCAGCAGATATGCCTCTCTCTGCCACTGTCTATGTTTAACAGTTCTGTATCTTTGCCTGCAAACACACAACTTCCCCTCATGCTGACAATCATGTACATAGCTCCTAGACATGAGCTTCCTGTCTGACTGATTAAATGTAACCTTCAATGACAGCCTCAAAAGATTATGATGGAAATATGTAAAAGAAAGAAAAGCCATAATCACTGCATTTCAAAGGCAAATACGTATGTATTTATGTATTATAAGCTTTGATGACAATGTACTATAAACTGTATGTCCCTTAAAGGGACATTAAAAACATGGGGATTGTAATTATAAAAAAATGTATTATTTGTAGAGAAACAAACTGTGTAATATATTTATTTTCCCCCTATTCTTGTAATTTAATTCTGAAAATTGTGGCCTTCAATTCTTGTTAAAAGTGGAAGTGCAGACACTAGACTTAATACAGCTACATTCCACACAGTCATTGGTTGCATACTCTAGTGACCCATTTATAACTGCTCCTAATTGACATCAGTAGAAAACTAGGTTTTAACATGGTGACACCCATTGCTTTATGGTGACTAAAACGTATCACTTATATTTCAATCTTTAAACATCGAAAATAATTTTACAATATATGTCTGCATATTTTCAGGCTGGATAATCTTTGCTTTAAATACATTATTCTGTTTAGAATTTATTTAGTTATTTAGTGTAAATGTCCCTTTAAAGTCACAATTAAAGGGACAGTAAACATTATTTATTTCTGTCATTACACTCCTGGAAATATCACAAATCTTTGTGCATATTACACTTGTGCATAGATAAGAGTGTATACATTTATGGATACTGACAACTATGCGAACTGGTAAAATTACAATAATGATGAGTTGGTGCAAATAACCCCTCTCCAATACCCCCTGGAACTGCCACTGCTTTTAGCCATAACCAATCTTTATCAATACACATATGATCAGTCATATAAGAGAATTATGTATCATTTTGTTCATGTTATAAATGTGTTAATATTATCTAGACAATCTTCCAATCTGCACCATGGTTCCCTAGATCTTTTGTATTTCTAGAGGTCTGAGGCAAGTTTGCATCATATACATTAATTCAGCACAGTGGGCTCATCTAGATATGTTTTATTAATATGTGTTCTCAGGAGCACAGTTCATTTATTGTCTGGGTATTTACATAGTATATCGCAAAATAAATTGTCTTTAAATACCTTGTTTTTTTATTTTGGAGGCACATGCTTCCACAGCTTTCCAAAAATACTAATCCAGATCCAGACTATGACAAACAAACTGAAAGAATTTTATTTATATAAACCAAAGCTTGAGTGTGTCTGAAAACAAAAAACTATATATATATATATATATATATATATATATATAGATATATATACTGTATATATATATATATATATATAGATATATATACTGTATATATATATATATATATATATATATATATATATATACTGTATATATATACTGTATATACACAAACACACACACACACATATATATATTTATATATATATATATATTCTGTATATACACAAACACACACACATATATATATATTTATATATATATATATATATATATATATATTCTGTATATACACAAACACACACACACATATATATACATTTTTATATATATATATATATATATATATATATATATCATTATATATACACATATATATTATATAGAAATATATATGTATATTTTCGCATGTATATCAATCTATATACATAATACAGTAAAATAAAACAAGAAACCATTTCTATGAACACAATAGCAGAAATCAATACAGGAATTAGTAAAATAAAAATAATATTGTATGCAATCATGAAAGCAGTTTTATAATGAAATAACCATGTCATGTTTCCTTACTTAAAAAATAGATTTCATGACCTCATTTACTCTAAACTCATGGAAGACCATTTTAGACAACTGAGAAAAAAAAGGAAACTAATAGGAAAGAATGAGGTTTTGACAGACAAAAGAAGATCTTCTGCTTCAATAAAAGGTAATTATATCCATTATGTGACATGTACTGCACAGCTAAGGAAGAGCACTGGGCAATTGTCACTGTCATAGTTTTACCCATCAGCTCAGTAAGTAGATCATATAATCATCATATTGCAAAACTCTCCCTGGGCTACAAGGGAGGACACCATGGGCGAGAATCTTGGACTAAACAAAGGCTAAAGAGAAGACATGATATAAAAAGCAAACTTGTTCCAAATTCTATGAGGCTTTGTATGGAATAACAAAGGTAAAACATCTTACCAACTAGACTGATCAGATATTATTATTATTATTTTTATTATCACTTTTATACACAGTTTAAAGATAAAATATTTTCCATAGCACTGTACAAAGGGTTACAGAGAGAATATAGCATGCATGAAACAAAGAAACAAACATTTAAACACTCCGATACAGTAAGGAAGGCTGAAGGCGCTGCAAGTGAGTGCTTTCAACCTAGGGAAGACCAAGGGGTAAGACAAAACCAGGTACTGAGCATGCAGCATAACATTTGGCACAATTAATTGGATCTGGTTGTAACAGCATTTCTAGAACTCAGTATCCATTCAAATATATGGAAATATTTGCAAATTAATTTGGCCTTTTAACAGAAACATTTTGTTATGGATATTTTCACACCTTATATTTGCATTGCATGTTCATGCTTTTGTTAAAGGGACATGAAACCCAAAATTTTTCTTTCATGATTCAGATAGAGAATACAATTTTAAACAACTTTCTAATTTACTTCTATTATCTAATTTGTTTCATTCTCTTGGTATCATTTGTTGAAGGAGCAGCAATGCACTACTGGTTTCTAACTAAACACATGGGTGCGCCAATGACAATCGGTATATATATTTGCAGCCACCAATAAGCAGCTAGAACCTAGGTTATTTGCTGCTCCTGAGGTTTCCTAGATAAACCTTTCAGCAAAGGATAACAAGAGAAGGAAGCAAATTAAACAATAGAAGTAAATTGGAAAGTTGTTTAAAATTGTATTCTCTATCTGAATCATGAAAGAAACATTTTGGGGTTCATGTCCCTTTAAGGTGCAAAACCCATAGACTTGTAATACCTACAATAATGAACACACACTGCTGCACACTTGATGACTGTAAGGAAGGACTGCAAAATAAATGGTAACACAGATGGCATCATTTGGTATAGTGGTATAAATTCACAAAGGGTGCCACTATATTGCATATTTGCTCATCCAGAAAAAAAATGGTACAAAACATAGGGCTCTTAAAAAACAATAAAACAAAGGTTTTAGACTGTATCTGAAAGGTAACTTGGCATTTGCCACTATTATATTTTTTTTATGTATTTTTAAACAAGCAACTGAAAAATAAAGCTATGGGACATATTCTCTTGTATATGTTAATTTGAAAAATGCTTTTTTTAAATATTGTTTTTAAAGATTTTACATATTTATTTTTGCATCTACCAGCTGAGTTTTCTAACCGCTAGATTTAGAGTTCTGCGGCCAAAGGGGTGCGTTAGCTACGCGTGTTTTTTCCCCCCGCACCTTTTAAATTCCGCTGGTATTTAGAGTTCACAGAAGGGCTGCGTTAGGCTCCAAAAAGGGAGCGTAGAGCATAATTTACCGCCACTGCAACTCTAAATACCAGCGGTGCTTAGGGACGCGGCCAGCTTAAAAAACGTGCTCGTGCACGATTCCCTAATAGGAAACAATGGGGCCGTTTGAGCTTGAAAAAAAACCTGCAAAAAAGCAGCGTTCAGCTCCTAACGCAGCCCCATTGTTTCCTATGGGGGAAACACTTCCTAAGTCTGCACCTAACACCCTAACATGTACCCCGAGTCTAAACACCCCTAATCTTACACTTATTAACCCCTAATCTGCTGCCCCCACTATTGCTGACCCCTGCATATTATTATTAACCCCTAATCTGCCGACCGGACCTCACCGCTACTATAAGAAAAGTTATTAACCCCTAATCCACCTCACTCCCGCCTCAATAACCCTATAATAAATAGTATTAACCCCTAATCTGCCCTCCCTAACATCACCGACACCTATCTTCAAGTATTAACCCCTAATCTGCCGACCGGACCTCGCCGCTACTCTAATAAATGTATTAACCCCTAAAGCTAAGTCTAACACTAACACCCCCCTAAGTTAAATATAATTTTTATATAACAAAATAAATTAACTCTTATTAAATAAATTATTCCTATTTAAAGCTAAATACTTACCTGTAAAATAAACCCTAATATAGCTACAATATAAATTATAATTATATTGTAGCTATTTTAGGATTAATATTTATTTTACAGGTAACTTTGTATTTATTTTAACCAGGTACAATAGCTATTAAATAGTTAATAACTATTTAATAGCTACCTAGTTAAAATAATTACAAATTTACCTGTAAAATAAATCCTAACCTAAGTTACAATTAAACCTAACACTACACTATCAATAAATTAATTAAATAAAATACCTACAATTATCTACAATTAAATAACTAACTAAAGTACAAAAATAAAAAAAGAACTAAGTTACAAAAAATAAAAAAATAATTTACAAACATTATAAAAATATTACAACAATTTTAAGCTAATTACACCTACTCTAAGCCCCCTAATAAAATAACAAAGCCCCAAAAATAAAAAAATGCCCTACCCTATTCTAAAATAAAATAGAAAAGCTCTTTTACCTTACCAGCTCTTAAAAGGGCATTTTGCGGGGCATGCCCCAAAGAATTCTGCTCTTTTGCCTGTAAAAAAAAAACATACAATACCCCTCCAACATTACAACCCACCACCCACATACCCCTAATCTAACCCAAACCCCCCTTAAATAAACCTAACACTAAGCCCCTGAAGATCTCCCTACCTTATCTTCACCACGCCGGGTATCACCGATGCGTCCAGAAGAGGCTCCGAAATCTTCATCCAAGCCCAAGCGGGGGCTGAAGAGGTCCATCATCGGGCGGAAGAGGTCGATCATCAGGCTGAAGAGGTCCATCATTGGGCTGAAGAGGTCCATCATCCGGCTGAAGAGGTCCATCATCCGGCTGAAGAGGTCCATCATCCGGCTGAAGTCTTGATCCAAGCGGGCGCTGAAGAGATCCGTCATCCAGCTGAAGTCTTCTATCAAGCGGCATCTTCAATCTTCTTTCTTCCGGATCCATCTTCCTCCCGCCGACGAGGAACATCCATCCTGGCCGACGACTTCCTGACGAATGACGGTTCCTTTAAATGACGTCATCCAAGATGGCGTCCCTCAAATTCCGATTGGCTGATAGGAATCTATCAGCCAATCGGAATTAAGGTAGGAAAATTCTGATAGGCTGATGGAATCAGCCAATCAGATTGAAGTTCAATCCGATTGGCTGATCCAATCAGCCAATCAGATTGAGCTCGCATTCTATTGGCTGATCGGAACAGCCAATAGAATGCGAGCTCAATCTGATTGGCTGATTCCATAAGCCAATCAGAATTTTCCTACCTTAATTCCGATTGGCTGATAGAATCCTATCAGCCAATCGGAATTCGAGGGACGCCATCTTGGATGACGTCATTTAAAGGAACCGTCATTCGTCGGGAAGTCGTCGGCCAGGATGGATGTTCCGCGTCGGCGGGATGAAGATGGATCCGGAAGAAAGAAGATTGAAGATGCCGCTTGATAGAAGACTTCAGCCGTATGATGGATCTCTTCAGCTCCCGCTTGGATCAAAACTTCAGCCGGATGATGGACCTCTTCAGCCCGATGATGGACCTCTTCAGCCGGATGATGGACCTCTTCAGGCGGATGATGGACCTCTTCAGCTCAATGATGGACCTCTTCAGCCCCCGCTTGGGCTTGGATGAAGATTTCGGAGCCTCTTCTGGACGGATCGGTGATACACGGCGTGGTGAAGATAAGGTAGGGAGATCTTCAGGGGCTTAGTGTTAGGTTTATTTAAGGGGGGTTTGGGTTAGATTAGGGGTATGTGGGTGGTGGATTGTATTGGGGGGGTATTGTATGTTTTTTTTTACAGGCAAAAGAGCAGAATTCTTTGGGGCATGCCCCGCAAAAGGCCCTTTTAAGGGCTGGTAAGGTAAAAGAGCTTTTCAATTTTTATTTTAGAATAGGGTAGGGCATTTTTTATTTTGGGGGGCTTTGTTATTTTATTAGGGGGCTTAGAGTAGGTGTAATTAGCTTAAAATTGTTGTAATATTTTTATAATGTTTGTAAATTATTTTTTTATTTTTTGTAACTTAGTTATTTTTTTATTTTTTGTACTTTAGTTAGTTTATTTAATTGTATTTATTTGTAGGTATTTGTATGTAATTAATTTATTGATAGTGTAGTGTTAGGTTTAATTGTAGATAATTGTAGGTATTTTATTTAATTAATTTATTGATAGTGTAGTGTTAGGTTTAATTGTAACTTAGGTTAGGATTTATTTTACAGGTAATTTTGTAATTATTTTAACTAGGTAGCTATTAAATAGTTATTAACTATTTAATAGCTATTGTACCTGGTTAAAATAAATAAAAAGTTGCCTGTAAAAAACATATAAATCCTAAAATAGCTACAAAATAATTATAATTTATATTATAGCTATATTAGGGTTTATTTTACAGGTAAGTATTTAGCTTTAAATAGGAATAATTTATTTAATAAGAAATAATTTATTTTGTTAGCTAAAAATTATATTTAACTTAGGGGGGTGTTAGTGTTAGGGTTAGACTTAGCTTTAGGGGTTAATAAATTTAATAGAGTAGCGGTGAGGTCCGGTCGGCAGATTAGGGGTTAATAATTGTAGGTAGGTGGCGGCGACGTTGGAGGCGGCAGATTAGGGGTTAATAAATATAATATAGGGGTCGGCGGTGTTAGGGGCAGCAGATTAGGGGTACATAGGGATAATGTAGATTGCGGCGGTTTGCGGTCGGCAGATTAGGGGTTAAAAAAATTATTAGAGTGGTGGCGATGTGGGGGGGCCTCTGTTTAGGGGTACATAGGTAGTTTATGGGTGTTAGTGTACTTTAGAGCACAGTAGTTAAGAGCTTTATGAACCGGCGTTAGCCCATAAAGCTCTTAACTCCTGGCTTTTCTCTGCGGCTGGAGTTTTGTCGTTAGATTTCTAACGCTCACTTCAGCCAAGACTCTAAATACTGGCGTTAGAAAGATCCCATTGAAAAGATAGGATACGCAAATGGCGTAGGGGGATCTGCGGTATGGAAAAGTCACAGCTGCATAGTGAGCGTTAGACCCTTTCCTGACTGACTCTAAATACCAGCAGGTGGCCAAAACCAGCGTTAGGAGCCCCTAATGCTGGTTTTGACGGCTAACGCAGAACTCTAAATCTAGGCGTTAGATAGTTAATGGGATAGTCAGGAAACAATGCTCACATTACCTTAGATTATTATAATAAATCCTGTATTTAAATAATAAATACAATCTAGACAAACGACATGCTAATTAAAAGACCAGAAATCCAAATATTGCCTTAATTATGCCCATGTGCATCAGCCTGAGCTCCAACCACATTAACCTGTTAAAGAAAAGAAATACTGATGTTTTCTCCAGGAACAACCTGAGCTCATTTTACACCTGCAGGGTATATCAGATGTAATATGTCAATTATTTACGCTCACTGTATCTATATATTAATTTGTGTTTGTCCTGAATGATTTGCAAAGAAGTATTCATGTTTCAGGTAAATTTATTTTGTTCGAGCTTACTAATGGGGTAATTTGAGTGCAGTTAACCTATTTACATAGCTTAACATTTCAGCATCAAGATATAAAGAAAATTTTATCTATAAATCTGTTTCCAGGAAACTGCTCTCTTCCTTACAGAAATAGGCCAGAAAATGTTGCTAAATTAATTTGTTTGTTAGACCAATAAAGCTGTGGTCGTATTGATATAAGATAACAGAACATATATTTTGTTATGATAACAAATAAACTATATCCCTGTAATGTTTTAGCAGTTAATCTACATATACATGACAGCCACAGAAGCTTTGTCAGGATACCGAGGCTGTTAGCCTTATCTCAGCTGTGTACTCACGCAGAGTGCCCCTGCACATCTTGCCAGCTGCGACTAAAGTTCTGCTTCAACTCGTTCATCATGCTGACGCCAAGCTTATGTTTTAACTCGGCCAGGTGCTTCTCTTTAGCTGTTAACACTTGACGTAGAGTAACAATTTCATCTTCCAGCTTTAGAGAAAAAAAAAGTTTAGATATATGTTATTCTATAAACGGCAAAGAACTCGTGAAACAAATTATTACCTTTTAGACAATTATATTCCCATTGCAAGCTTTGTCTGACTTTATTTGGACATAGTATGAACCTCGCATCTAGACCAAATCTACTCCACAAAGCTAAATTATTCTCCATTACTGGGAAACTTACTCCATATGTTCCCAAGGATTTATCCACTATGGAGCAGCAGGATTATTTATGAATGCTCTATTTACTAATAATGATAATATTATGCTCCACTCCCCCCCCCCCTCCTTTCTGTGGTTATCTGATCACCTTCCAGCTTGGAACCCATGTTGATTCAGCAAATGTCTGAAGAAACATGTTCTCAAGTTGCTCTTACCCGTTGCTCCTGTAGCCCCAATTCCTTGTTTACAAGAAGCTACATTTTAATTTGCTAAAATATTTTTGAGGGAAAGAAGCTGAGGTATTAGTGTTAGTATTAGAGGTGTAGTTGACTTGCTTCCTGGAGCAGCCATTTCTTAGGGTAGAACTAATTTAATATCTCAGCCAGACAACAAAGCCATGGATGTTAGTATTGAAAATATGGCAAAAGGGTTTATTGATCCATCTTCATCTCCCACTGGAGCTGTTTTTCCTTTGAGTCCAAAGAAGATGGGAGACCAAGGACATCAATAACAGAGCTTTATATCATATTGCTATAAAAATTTGCTTCATTTAACCACTCATCTTTGAACTCTGGCTAATGGGGGTAAAAATACTCAATAAATTGAATCTTAAAGGAGCATTTCTATAACACAAGGGGGCAAGTGAAAGATCATTTAACATCCTCTGAAGTCATTAGGAGTATTTGGAAATGCTATTTGGCTCATGCAGTCTATCGAGCCTTTGTTAATAAAAAATTCTGTGACTTTTAAAACACATTTGTCATGCTTATTTTAACTAATCATGGATTCCATATCTGGGGTGTACTGCAGTAGCAAAGAGAATATCAGCTTTATGCCAAGTTTGAAAAAGTCCCATTTAGTAGGAGAAAATACCATATTTGAGATATATATATTTTGTAAGACAGCTTTGCAATGGATCCTCAAACAATGTTGTGCACACATACATGCATTACAAAAAATATATACAGTATATAGAAATATATATTTAAGTGAAGAACATAGGTATTTGAAGTAACACCTTCAGCTTTAGGGAAGTTGATTTAGTGCATCTCCGGGTTAGTAAATAATCAATAAAAAGAAAATGCCTTTTTAGAAAAAGCCTTATAGAATTCTATGGGGTAAAGGAGTTAGCAGGGTTTGACCTCCAGTCTTTCGCTCTCATGCTAAATTTTTACTTTCAACTTAATACCAGTGCTAACATGCGAGCGCTATTGATTTACCTTGATAGCAGTAAGTGTTCAAGAGTGATACAAATGTATTGTGTGACATCATTCTCTTTAAAGGACAATTGAATAAAATAAAATTGCAAAATCAACAACTGCATAATAAAAAGACAACGCAATAACACTATTTTAAATGAGCAGTAGTTTTTTTTTTGGCCAATTTTCAAAATTTACTTAAATTTGCCGGCCCCCTGTATAATGTGACACTCATCAGCCAATCACAGCCTCATATAATATATACTATGAACTCTTGCACATGCTCAGTAGTAGCTGATGCCTCAGAAAGTTTGCATAATAAAAGAAACATGCACACAATTTGATAATGGAAGTAAATTGGAAAGTCTATGAAAACTGCACGCTCTATCTGAATAATAAAATTTTAATTTTGATTTTAGTGTACCTTTAAAGGGACACTGAGCCCAAAATTTTTCTTTTGTGATTTAGATAGAGCATGACATTTTAAGCAACTTTCTAATTTACTCCTATTATCAAATTTTCTTTATTCTCTTGGTATCTTTATTTGAAATGCAAGAATGTAAGTTTAGATGCCGGCCCATTTCTGGTGAACAACCTGGGTTGACCTTGCTGATTGATGGATAAATTCATCCACCAATAAAAAAGAGCTATCCATAGTTCTGAACCAAGAAAAAAGCTTAGATGCCTTCTTTTTCAAATAAAGATAGCAAGAGAACAAAGAAAAATTGATAATAGGAGTAAATTAGAATGTTTCTTAAAATTACATGCTCTATCTGAATCACCAAAGAAAAATTTTGGGTTCAGTGTCCCTTTAACTACATTGTTTTTGGAAATCAATTACGCCAACGTATAAGTTGGAACTGACCCACCAACTAGCTGTTAACACTTTGTTTTTGTCATATACTACTAAATCAAAAAACACAAAAGCTGACAACATGTTAAGACAGTTCCTTCTAGATTTTGCTCACTCCAAAACTCCAGTACAAAATTTCTTCAGAATGGATAATTGCCCAAATATCCACCCACATTTTATAGAAATGACATGTCTTAAAACAATCTGTCTTTATCCTTACTCCCACCACCTAAAAAGCACTCTGTAGCACTTAGCGTATATCAAGATTTAGTATTCAGGGTTTGTGATAATAAATTGTTTGGTAATACCCGAATCTTAAATGTGTTTCAACAGCAAATCTGGTGGAATTCAAGGTTAAAGAGTGTGTCTAGATGTATTTTACTTGTGCATCAAAGTCCTATGTACAAAAATCTGCTTCAGCTTCTCTTGGTTTAAGTCACATTTACCCATAGGTTAAATATTTGATTGTCACACCATCTAAAAATTATGTGGTCTAGATGGTAGTGAAACATTGCTCCAAATAGTCTCACATAATACTACTTGAGAAACTATTGGCTAGATTACGAGTTTTGTCGGTAAAGACCCGCGGTGCTAACGCTGCTTTTTTTTTCCAGCGCACCTCTAAGACAACCCTGGTATTTAGAGTTTGAATGGCTGCGTTAGCCTCAGAAAAGGGAGCGTTGGGCATAATTAAGCTCCACTTCAACCCTCAATACCAGCGTTGCTAAAATCAGCGGTAAGCTGGAAAAACGTACTCGTGCACGATATCCCCATAGGAAACAATGGGGCTGAGCTGGCTGAAAAAAAACCTAACACCTGCAAAAAAGCAGCGTTGAGCTCCTAACGCAGCCCCAGTGTTTCCCATGGGGAAACATTCTTTAAGCCTACACCTAACACCCTAACATGAACCCCAAGTCTAAACACCCCTAATCTTACACTTATTAACCCCTAATCTGCCGTCCCCGCTATCGCTGACACCTGCATTATATTATTAACCCCTAATTAGTGATGTCCCGAATAGTTCGCCGGCGAATAGTTCCCGGCGAACATAGCTTGTTCACGTTCGCTGCGGCGGGCGAACATATGTGATGTTCGGTCCGCCCCCTATTCGTCATCATTGAGTAAACTTTGACCCTGTACCTCACAGTCAGCAGACACATTCCAGCCAATCAGCAGCAGACCCTCCCTCCCAGACCCTCCCACCTCCTGGGCAGCATCAATTTTAGATTCATTCGGAAGCTGCATTCTTAGTGAGAGGAGGGACAGTGTAGCTGCTGCTGATTTAATAGGGAAATCGATAGCTAGGCTAGTGTATTCAGTGTCCACTACAGTCCTGAAGGACTCATCTGATCTCTGCTGTATGGACAGCACCCCAAAAAGCCCTTTTTAGGGCTAGAACATCAGTCTGCTTTTTTTTTTTTTTCCTGTGTAATCTAATTGCAGTTGCCTTCCTGCCAGCGTGTGTGTCAGGCTCACAGCGTATACTGTGCCCACTTGCCCAGTGCCACCACTCATATCTGTTGTAACAGTAGTGTACATTTAAAAAAAATAATTCAATTTTGACTGTAATAGATTGAATAGCAGTTAGTTGTCTGCAAGCGTGTGTGTCAGGCCTACAGCGTCTACTCTGCCAACTTCTGCCAGTGCACAGTGCCACTCATATCTGTTGTCACAGTAGCTTGCACGCATAGTACCACTAATCGGAAAAAAAATGACAGGCAGAGGCAGGCCACCCCGCAGGGGCCGTCATGGTAGTGGTGCTGTGATTCCCTTTGGCCCTAGAATAATGCCCAATGTTCAGAGGCCAGGTACCCTGAACTCGAAAAGTTCTGAGGACATAGTTGACTGGCTAACACAGGACACCCAATATTCTACAGCTTCCGCTCGGAACATTGACGCACCATCCTCCTCCAGCATAGCTTCGGGCACCTCTCAAGTTACCACTCGCCCGCCTGCCGCCACCACCAACACTAGCAGCACAGCTGCTTCACTTGATCTGTCAGAGGAGTTATTTACACATCAGTTGGAATAAATGAATGATGCGCAACCATTATTGCCAGAGGATGTAGATAACAGGGATATGTCTCAGTCAGGCAGCATTACACACATGGACGTATGGTGTGATGATGATGTTGTACCCGCTGCTGCTTCCTTTGCTGAGTTGTCAGATACAAGTGAAGCGGTTGATGATGACGCTGCGCCCATGGATGTCACGTGGGTGCCCACTAGAAGAGAAGAAGAACAGGGGGAAAGTTCAGATGGGGAGACAGAGAGGAGGAGGAGACGAGTTGGAAGCAGAGGGAGGCATCGCAAGGAGCTAGTGGCACAGTCAGACAGCATGCATTGGCACCCGGGGTCAGCCAGACAGCACGCCAATACACACATGCTGTTGCCACCACCAGAATGCCATCATTGCAGAGTTCAGCAGTGTGGCATTTTTTTTGTGTGTCTGCCTCTGACAACAGCGATGCCATTTGCAACCTGTGCCAAAAGAAACTGAGTCGTGGGATGTCCAACACCCACCTAGGTACAACTGCTTTGTGAAGGCATATGATTGCACATCACAAACGCCTATGGGATCAACACATGAGTACAAGCAGCACACAAACTCAAAGCCGCCATCCTCCTCCTGGTCCAGTATCTTCAGCCACGTCAACCACTGCTGTCCTCCTTGCCCCCTCTCAACCATCCGCCACTCCGTCTCTCGCCTTGAGCAGTTCCTGCTCATCTGCCCACATTCAGGTGTCTGTCAAGGACATGTTTGAGCGTAAGAAGCCAATGTCACAAAGTCACCCCCTTGCCCGGTATCTGACAGCTGGCTTGTCTGAACAATTAGCCCTCTAGCTTTTACCATACAAGCTGGTGGAGTCTGAGGCGTTCCATTGGGACACCGCAGTGGAAGGTACCCGGCCGAAATTTCTTTGCGCAAAAGGCAATCCCCAACCTGTACTCGATTGTGCAAAAGGAAGTAATGGCATGTCTGGCACACAGTGTTGGGGCAAGGGTCCATCTGACCACTGATACCTGGTCTGCAAAGCACGGTCAGGGCAGGTATATCACCTACACTGCGCATTGGGTAAACCTGCTGACGGCTGCCAAGCATGGAATGCGTGGCTCTGCAGAGGAGTTGGTGACACCGCCACAACTTGCAGGCAGGCCTGCTGCCACCTCCTCTACTCCTCCTACTCCATCTTCTTCCATAACCTCCTCGGCTGAGTCCTCTTCTGCTGCTGCGTCTTGCTCCACATCAACGGCACCCCCCAGCTCCCCAGGTACTATTCCACATCCCGGATATGGCAGTGTCACACCGTCTTGGGGTTGACTTGCCTGAAAGCAGAGAGTCACACTGGACCAGCACTCCTGTCCGCCCTGAACGCACAGGTGGATCAGTGGCTGACTCCACACCAACTGGAGATCAGCAAAGTGGTTTGTGACAACAGAAGAAATTTTTTGGCGGCATTGAATTTGGGCAAGTTGATACGTGTGCCGTGCATGGCACATGTGTGTAATCTGATCGTACAACACTTTGCGCATAAGTACCCAGGCTTACAGGACGTCCTGAAGCAGGCCAGGAAGGTGTGTGGCCATTTAAGGCGTTCCTACACGGCCATGGTGCACTTTTCAGATATCCAGCGGCGAAACAACATGCTAGTGAGACACTTGATTTGCGACAGCCCGACACGTTGGAATTCAACACTCCTAATGTTCGACCGCCTGCTCCAACAAGAAAAAGCCGTTAACGAGTATTTGTATGACCGGGGTGCTAGGACAGCCTCTGCGGAGCTGGGAATTTTTTTGCCACGTTACTGGACGCTCTTGCGCAATGCCTGTAGGCTCATGCGTCCTTTTGAGGAGGTGACAAACCTAGTCAGTCGCACCGAAGGCACCATCAGCGACATCATACCATTTGTTTTCTTCCTAGAGCGTGCCCTGCGAAGAGTACTGGATCAGGCCGTAGATGAGCGTGAAGAGGAAGAGTTGTGGTCACCATCACCACCAGAAACAGCCTTATCAGCATCGCTTGCTGGACCTGCGGCAACGCTGGAAGAGGATTGTGAGGAAGAGGAGTCAGAGGAGGAATGTGGCTTTGA
The DNA here is from genome assembly GCF_027579735.1 of Bombina bombina. NCBI lineage: Eukaryota > Metazoa > Chordata > Amphibia > Anura > Bombinatoridae > Bombina > Bombina bombina. Next base: position 655,866,444 of record NC_069502.1, read on the forward strand.
GGAGGAGGAGGAAGACCAACCACAACAGGCATCCCAGGGTGCTCGTTGTCACCTATCTGGTACCCGTGGTGTTGTACGTGGCTGGGAGGAAGAATATACCTTCAGTGAGATCACTGAGGACGAGGAATGGGACATGAGTAGCTCGGCATCCAACCTTGTGCAAATGGGGTCTTTCATGCTGTCGTGCCTGTTGAGGGACCCTCGTATAAAAAGGCTGAAGGAGAACGACCTGTACTGGGTGTCCACGCTACTAGACCCCCGGTATAAGCAGAAAGTGCCTGAAATGTTACCGAATTACCGCAAGTTGGAAAGGATGCAGCAGTTCCAAAATAAATTAAAAAGTATGCTTTACACAGCGTATAAGGGTGATGTCACAGCACAACGGGAATCTAAAAGGGGAATAGGTGAAAGTAATCCTCCTCCTCCCACGACCACGCCGGCAAGGACAGGACGCTTTACAGATGTGTTGTTGATGGAGGACATGTGTAGCTTTTTAACTCCTACGCCTCGCCACAGCCCTTCGGGCTCCACCCTCAGAGAACGACTCGACCAACAGGTAGCAGACTACCTCGCCTTAACTGCAGATATCGACACTCTGAGGAGCGATGAACCCCTTCACTACTGGGTGTGCAGGCTTGACCTGTGCCCTGAGCTATCCCAATCTGCGATAGAACTTCTGGCCTGCCCCGCTTCCAGTGTCCTGTCAGAAAGGACCTTCAGTGCAGCAGGAGGTATTGTCACTGAGAAGAGAAATAGCCTAGGTCAAAAAAGTCTAGATTATCTCACCTTTATTAAGATGAATGAGGGATGGAACCCGAAGGGACTGACAGTGGGCGATACATTCGACTAAAAAAGGCCTGATGAGATGAGCTGCCTTGGGCTAAAAATGGTCCACACACTGCTGTATTTTATCTCTGAATGCCGGATGACTTCCGTGAGTTATCTGCCACCAACTAGGGTTCAAGCCACAATGTTTTAGGGCACTTTCTGCCTGGGAAACAAACATCAATTTTTCTGCGGCTGCAACAATACCTAATTTTTCAGACATGTGTACATGCCTAATTTTTCTGGCCTCTGGTGCTGCACTGTGGCTTCAAAAACCAAAAAAAAAAAAAAAGGCACATAACAGGGATTAAATTGATAGGAATAGTACTACTTAACACTCCTATCTGGTGGCACATTAGATTGCACGCGCAGTGCCCCAAATTTGAAGTAGGAGGTCCGACCAAGCATCTTTTTCCATCTCCCGGTTCCTAAAATCGATGCCATATACACGTCCCCTGATAAGGGACGTAACAGGGATTAAACTGATTGGAATAGTACTACTTAACACACCTTATAATAATGCAGAGAGAGGAGTCTAAAGAAGAGGAGTCAGAGGAGGAAGGTGGCTTTGAGGAGGTGGAAGACCAAACACAGCAGGCGTCCCAGGGGGCTTGTTGTCACCTTTCGGGGACCCTTTTTGTACGTGGCTGGGTGGAGGAAGAGACCTTCAATGACATCAGTGAGGACAAGGAATGGGACATGGCTAGCTTGGTATCCAACCTTGTGCAAATGGGGATTTTGCGGTTGTGCAAATGGACTGTTTGCGGTTGTTTGCTGTGCTTTAAACAGGGAGTTTGGTCTGTCACTGTGAAGCGGGCATAACCCTTACAATACCTGATCGATACAACATCATACCTGATGTTTTAAAGCACGTTATTCCAAACAATTTAGGAATGTTAGGTGATTTATGCCCTTTATGGATTAAAACCAGACTCTGCATCAACTATGTAATTTTCCATGGGAGTTTTGCCATGGATCCCCCTCCGGCATGACACAGTCAGGGTGTTAGTCCCCTTGAAACAACTTTTCCATCACTATTGTGGACAGAAAGAGTCCCTGTGGGTTTTAAAATTCACCTGCCTATTGAAGTCAATGGCGGCTCGCCCGGTTCGCGACATCACTACCCCTAATCTGCCGCTCCGGACACCGCCGCAACCTACATTATACTTATGAACCCCTAATCTACTGCCCCTAACATCGCCGAAACCTATATTATATTTATTACCCCCTAATCTGCCCCCCCCAACATCGCCGCCACCTACCTACAATTATGAACCCCTCATCTGCCGACTGGACCGCACCGCCACTATAATAAATGTATTAACCCCAAACCACCGCACTCCCACCTCACAAACACTATAATAAATTGTATTAACCCCTAATCTGCCCTCCCTAACATTGCCGCCACCTACCTACACTTATTAACCCCTAATCTGCCGACCGGACCTCGCCGCCACTATAATAAATGTATTAACCCCTAAACCGCCGCACTCCCGCCTCACAAACACTATAATAAATTGTATTAACCCCTAATCTGCCCTCCCTAACATCGCCGCCACCTACCTACAAATATTAACCCCTAATCTCCCGCCCGCAACGTCGCCGCTACTATAATAAATTTATCAACCCCTAAACCTAAGTCTAACCCTAACCCTAACACCCCCCTAACTTAAATATCATTTAAATTAATCTAAATACATTTACTATCAATAAATAAATTTTTCCTATTTAAAAATAAATACTTACCTATAAAATAAACCCTAATATAGCTACAATATAACAATTAGTTACATTGTAGCTATTTTAGGATTTATATTTATTTTACAGGCAACTTTGTATTTATTTTAACTAGGTACAATAGCTGTTAATAACTATTTATTAGCTACCTAGTTAAAATAATTACAAAATTACCTGTAAAATAAATCCTAACCTAAGTTACAAATACACTACTCTATCAATAAATTAATTAAATAAATAAATTAACTACAATTATCTAAACTAAAATACAATTAAATAAACTAATCTATAATACAAAAAAAACAAAACACTAAATTACATAAAATACATTTTTTTTACAAGAAGTTTAAACTAATTACACCTAATCTAAGCCCCTAATAAAATAACAAAGCCCCCCAAAATAATAAAATGCCCTACCCTATTCTAAATTACAAAGTAATCAGCTCTTTTACCAGCCCTTAAAAGGGCCTTTTGCGGGGCATTGCCCCAAAGTAATCAGCTCTTTTACCTGTAAAAAAAAATACAACCCCCCAACATTAAAACCCACATACCCCTACTCTAACCCACCCAAACCCCCCTTAAATAAACCTAACACTAACCCCCTAAAGATCTCCCTACCTTGAGTCGTCTTCACCCAGCCGAGCCGAAGTCTTCATCCAAGCGGGGCAAGAAGAGGTCCTCCATCCGGTAGAAGTCTTCATCCAAGCGGGGTCTTCTATCTTCATCCATCCGGAGCGGAGCGGAGACATCTTTTAGCCAGCCGATGCGGAGCCATCCTCTTCAACCGACGGACTTCCCGACGAATGACGGTTCCTTTAAGGGACGTCATCCAAGATGGCGTCCCTCGAATTCCGATTGGCTGATAGGATTCTATCAGCCAATCGGAATTAAGGTAAGAAAAATCTGATTGGCTGATTCAATCAGTCAATCAGATTGAAGTTCAATCCGATTGGCTGATCCAATCAGCCAATCGGATTGACCTTGCATTTTATTGGCTGTTCCGGGGTTAATACATTTATTATAGTGGCGGCGAGGTCCGGTCAGCAGATTAGGGGTTAATAAGTGTAGGTAGGTGGCGGCAATGTTGGGGGGGGGCAGATTAGGGGTTAATAAATATAATGTAGGTGTCGGCAATGTTAGGAGCAGCAGATTAGGGGTTCATAGCTATAATGTATGTGGCGGCGATGTCCGGTCAGAAGATTAGGGATTAAAAAAAATTATTATAGGGTTGGCGATGTGGGGGGGCCTCGGTTTAGGGGTTCATAGGTAGTTTATAAGTGTTAGTGTACTTTATAGCACAGTAGTTAAGAGCTTTATGTTCCTGCGTTAGCCCATAAAGCTCTTAACTACTGACTTTTTTTGGCGGTAGGAGTCTTGTCGGTAGATGCTCTACCACTCACTTCTTCCAAGACTCGAAATACCAGCGTTATGCAAATCCCATTGAAAAAATAGGATACGCAATTGACTTAAGGGGATCTGCGGTAGCCTCGAGTCGCGGAAAGAAAGTGAGCGGTAGACCCTTTCCTGCCTGACTCTAAATACCAGCGGGAATTAAAAAGCAGCGTTAGGACCCCTTAACGTTGCTTTTGACGGCTAACGCCAAACTCTAAATCTAGGCGTATGTAAGCTTAAGAACTTGTATCTTGTTCATCCATCATATCTTTCACCTCCATGCCTATAAAATCACTGTCCAAAGTTTAGATGCACATTTTGGCAAGGTCTTTGCCAATACCTGAGTACCACAATATGCGTGTTCTCTGGGTACCACTCTCAGTCTAATGGTAAAACAGAAGGACTAAACCAAGATTTAGAAGCCTAGCTCCTTTCTTATATCTATTTCCAGAATGATAATTGTGCCAAAATTCTACCCTCTGTGTTCTCAATTCTTTGCTGCTCTGGGCTATCACCTCTGACGCCTTTGGTCAAAGTACCTATTGCAGATCATTGTTGCAGTCTCTCCTAACTATGTTTAAAAAAATAACAAAAGAGGACAGAAGCATTACTAAGCACACTTCAAAGGGTGGTAATGAACAATGTGTGTGGAGTACGGTATAGATGAAGTGTAATAAAACATAAAACATAACATTTCATTATCTTAGTTAAAATAAAATAGTGGACCATGCCACTGAGTGAAATTAAAAATATGCTACAATAAAATAAAGAAAATAGGGCACTGCTGCCACTCCGAAATATATTAGGATAGCCCTGATTGAAGTATTTATATTGAAACTAACTAAATATTAAGTGTAGGACTTATCTATTACACTAGTGGGTTAATGTAGCGATATCAATAACTGAGGTAAAGATTTCCCTTAAAGGGACACTGTACCCAAAAAAATTATTTTGTAATTCAGAAACAGCATGCAATTTTAAACAACTTTCTAATTTATTCCTATTATCAATTTTTCTTTGTTCTCTTGCTATCTTTATTTGAAAAAGAAGGCATCTAAGCTTGTTTTGGGTTCAGGACTCTGGACAGCACTTTTTTTTTATTGGTGAATTAATTTATCCACCAATCAGCAAGGACAACCCAGGTTGTTCACTAAAAATGGGCCGGCATCTAAACTTACATTTTTGCATTTCAAATAAAGATACCAAGAGAATGAAGAAAATTTGATAAAAGGAGTAAATTAGAAAGTTGCTTAAAATGTCTTGCTCAATCTGAATTACGAAAGAAAAAATTTGGTTACAGTGTCCCTTTAACCAAATACGTCCAAACATCCCCTGGAGGGGTTACCCACCAAACCGTAACATAAATAGTGAAAGGTCCTACAAAAAATATGCCAATTAAGGCCAACAAATTTACTCTAGATAGAGAGGTAGAGAGGGAGCAGTGCGGAACGCCTGACGCGTGTTTCGCATCTGCTTTGTCAAAGGCACCCGTGTCTCCAAAGTGTCATCCTTTTCAAGGGCCATTGACCAATCCAGCCACTTCGTAAGAGTAATGTCAATCTACCAATCATAGCATGGTGACTTACCTATATGCTATGATTGGTGTGTGTCAGGGTGTGTGTATTTGATAGCCAATCAGGGAGTCCATCATTGTTATGACAGAGTGATACGCCTACCTGTATGACTGCTGCGGGAAAACATATCATGCAATTAGGAGAAAAACATAAGAACGTAGTAAAAACTACATTGTGGAACTCGGATCTTAAACTACAATTACTTGCTGGGTCATATATCGTCTTTGAGTACTGAGATAAAACCACTGATGTACAAATAAATGTGAACAGTCTAAGTAGTTTGCAAAATTACATTATGGTATTAGAATCAGGAGTTACGGTTTGGTGGGTAACCCCTCCAGGGGATATTTGGACGTATTTGGTTAAGGGAAATTTTTCCCTCAGTTATTGATATCACTACATTAACCCACTAGCGTAATAGATAAGTCCTACACTTAATATTTAGTTACTTTTCCTCTTTTGTTATTTTTTCAAACTATTACACACAGCATTAGGCACTACCTTCTCTACACACCTAGGATTGTTTTAGGTGGTTTAAGGACTGGTTATCCCACCTTCCCTAGAGGTAACTAGGTTTTTTTTCTCTCTCCTAACTTAGTGTCAACTTTTTGTAGAATGCTCCTATGATCAAGAGATTGTGTTTGGCAATCTATCAGATTTAATAGTACAGCTTTCATCCAATGTGGTCCCTTTTATGTATAAGAACCTATCACATCTTTTTAAATAAATATACAGTTGCTTACAATTGTATCTACTGTCCATTCTTTACATCCCACTGATTTTTTATATGTGCCTTCTCCAACCCCCTGTTGATAACCTATTTTTCTATACAGTAATTGTTTACTACCCCCTGTCAAAGCAGAGAATTATCCCAAATACAAGATACATTGTATTGAGGACTCTAAACATCATGGGCAGCAACACCAATAAGTGTTTGAGTGAAAGGATTGCTTCTGGGTACCAGCTGATATGAGTATTCCTAACCTAGTTAATGCCTCTTTGGTAAATTTTGTTGATCTAGCAGGAATACTTCTCTGAAGAGCCCATCCTGTCCACCACTTTATTCTTGATATGACTTTGTTTTCCACTTTGCAATTAAAGGACTACTCAATGCAGTAGAATTGTATAATTAACAAATACATAATAAAATAGGCAATAACACTTGAATTTCAAAAAAGCAGTAGATTTATTTTTCTTACAAGTTCATTTTTTCCCATCTTCTGATCCCCTGTATCATGTGACAGTCATCAGCCATTTACAGACTAGTATATGTATACCTTGTAAGCTTTTGCACATGCTCAGTATGGTCTTGTTCCCTAGAAAGTGTGTATATAACAAGATTGTGCAAAATTTGATAATGAAAGTAAATTGGAGAGTGTCTTAAAACTGCATGTTCTTTCTAAATCATAAAAGCTTATTTTGATGTGAGTGTCCCTTTAAATTCTGCATTTGTTGCTGATGGATTCTTGTTACTCATAAATAGGTTTAGCTTGCCAACCACTAGTGTGCTTCAAATCATTTGCTGCTTTGGATACTAGGTCATCAGCTTGTGACTAGCCCTTCTGCCTATTAGACATCTGACTTTATTTTTTCTCTGTGAGTGTTGGACCTTTGTCTGAACTGTTTCTGATTTGTGTATCTTAAAAGAACTTCTGTTTCTGATTGGACTTCATTTCTGTGCCAGACCTTCAGCTTTCTTAACCATTTATCCTGCTCTGTGCTCATGAGATCAGGTACTCAGAATCTTATCTAACTTTTTTGCAACATTACATATAGAGGCCTACTTAACAAGCCGTCAACTTACTTGCATTCGACGGCACCAATACGCTCGCCTGACATCGCCTAACATCGCTGCCGCGGACCTGAATACGTTCTCCAAAGTTACCAAAAAAGCTGTCAAAAAGCCGTGCACCAAGTACGGGGCGATGAGCAGCGGACTGTTGTTAACTAACAGTCATTGATCTGCTGCTATTCGGCTTTTTCACAGCTTTATTTATACCCTGTCACTAAACACCCACACTATACTACACTGTTTTATCCCTATCCCGCTGCTCACGGACCCCGCCACAACTAAATAAAGTTATTAACCCCTAAACCGCCACTCCCGGAGCCCACCGCTACTCTAATAAATGTATTAACCCCTATCCTGCCGCTCCTAGAGCTCACCGTCACCTACATTATGTTATTAACCCCTAATCTGCCGCCCCATACACCGCTGCCACCTACATTATGTTATAAACCCCTAATCTGCCGCCCCCTACACCACCGCCACCTACATTATACTTATTAACCCCTATCCCGCCGCTCCAAGAGCTCACCGCAACTAAATAAAGTTATTAACCCCTAAACCGCCAGCCCCCCACCTCGCCATAAACTAAATTAACCTATTAACCCCTAAACCTAACAACACGCTAACTTTATATTAAATATTAACTCATCCCTATCTTATAATAAATTTAAACTTGACTTTTGAATTAAATTATATTAAACTAATACTTAACCTACCCTAACTATTATACTAAAATTACATTAAACTATATTGAACTAATAATTAATCTACCCTAACTTTTATAATAAAACTACATTAAACTACAAATTCAATTAACTATATTATATATTTAGAAACCTAACCCTACTCAAATAATTTAAATCTACACTAAAAAATTACTAAGTTACAAAAAACTAACAACTTAGTTACAAAAAAAATAAACACTAAGTTACAAAAAAGAAAAAAGAAATTATCAAACATTTAAACTAATTACACCTAATCTAAGGGCCCTATGAAAATTAAAAAGCTCCCCAAAATAAAAAAAAACCCTAACCTACAATAAACTACAAATAGCCCTTAAAGGGGACTTTTGCGGGGCATTGCCCCAAAGAAATAAGCTCTTTTACCTGTAAATAAAAAATACAAACAACCCCCCAACAGTAAAAGCCACCACCCACACAACCAACCCCCCAAATAAAACCCTAACTAAAAAACCTAAGCTTCCCATTGCCCTGAAAAGGGCATTTGGATGGGCATTTCCCTTTAAAGGGCAGTTATCTCTATTGCACCCAAACCCTAATCTAAAAATAAAACCCACCCAATAAACCCTTAAAAAATCCTAACACTAAGCCCTGAACATCGACTTACAGTTTTGAAGATCCGACATCCATCCTCCAAGAAGCCGGCAGAAGTCCTCATCGAAGCCAGCAGAAGTCCTCATCGAAGCCGGGAGAAGTCTTCATCCAAGCGGCCGAAGTCTTCACCCAAGCCCGCAGAAGTCTTCACCCAGACGGCATCTTCTATCTTCATCCATCCGGCGAGGAGCGGGTCCATCTACAAGACATCCGGCGCGGAGCATCCTCTTCTTCTGACAACTCCCGACGAATGAAAGTTCCTTTAAGTGACGTCATCCAAGATGGCGTCGCTTAGATTCCGATTGGCTGATAGAATTCTGTCAGCCAATTGGAATTAAGGTTAAAAATATTCTATTGGCTGATGCAATCAGCCAATAGGATTGAACTTCAATCCTATTGGCTGATCAAATCAGCCAAGAGGATTGAGCTCACATTATATTAGCTGTTCCAATCAGCCAATAGAATGCAAGCTCAATCCTATTGGCTGATTGGATCAGCCAATAGGATTGAAGTTCAATCCTATTGGCTGATAGCATCAGCTAATAGGATTTTTTCAACCTGAATTCCGATTGGCTGATAGAATTCTATCAGCCAATCGGAATCTAAGGGACGCCATCTTGGATGATGTCACTTAAAGGAACCTTCATTCATCGGGAGTCGTCGGAAGAAGAGGATGCTCCGCACCGGATGTCTTGAAGATGTACTCGCTCCTCGCCAGATGGATAAAGATAGAAGATGCCGTCTGGGTGAAGACTTCTGCGGGCTTGGATGAAGACTTTGGCCGCTTGGATGAAGACTTCTCCCGGCTTCGATGAGGACTTCTGCCGGCTTCTTGGAGGATGGATGTGGGATCTTCAAAACTGTAAGTCGATCTTCAGGGGTTAGTGTTCGTATTTTTTAAGGGTTTATTGGGTGGGTTTTATTTTTAGATTAGGGTTTGGGTGCAATAGAGCTAACCGCCCTTTTAAGGGCAATGCCCATCCAAATGCCCCTTTCAGGGCAATGGGGAGCTTAGGTTTTTTTAGTTAGGGTTTTATTTGGGGGCTTGGTTGTACTGTTGGAGGGTTGTTTGTATTTTTTATTTACAGGTAAAAGAGCTGATTTCTTTGGGGCAATGCCCACAAAAGGCCCTTTTAAGGGCTATTTGTAGTTTATTGTAGGTTAGGTTTTCTTTTATTTTGGGGGGGCTTTTTTATTTTCATAGGGCCCTTAGATTAGGTGTAATTAATTTAAATCTTTGATCATTTCTTTTTTATTTTTTGTAACTCAGTGTTTATTTTTTTGTGTAACTTAGTGTTTGTTATTTTTGGTAATTAAGTTGTTAGTTTTTTTGTAACAGCAATTTTTTTGTATAAATTTAAATTATTTGAGTAGGAATAAGTTTCTAAATATATAATATAGTTAATTTAATATGTAGTTTAACGTAGTTTTCGAATAACAGTTAGGGTAGATTAATTATTAATTTAATATAGTTTAACGTAGTTTTAGAATAACAGTTAGGGTAGATTAATTATTAATTTAATATAGTTTAATGTAATTTTATTATAAAAGTTAGTGTAGATTAATTATTAATTTAATATAGTTTAATGTAATTTTAGTATAACAGTTAGGGTAGATTAATTATTAATTTAATATAGTTTAATGTAATTTTATTATAATAGGGTAGGTTAATTATTAGTTTAATGTAATTTTAAAGGTAAGTTTAAATTGATTATAAGATAGGGATGAGTTAATATTTAATATAAAGTTAGCGGGTTGTTAGGGTTAGGGGTTAATAACTTTATGTAGGTGTCGGCGGTGTTGGGCGGCAGATTAGGGGTTAATAAGTATAATGTAGGTGGCGGCAGTATAGGGGGTGGCAGATTAGGGGTTAATAAGTATAATGTAGGTGGCGGTGGTAGATTAGGGGTGTTTAGACTCGGGGTACATGTTAGGGTGTTAGGTATAAACGTAACTTTTATTCTCCCATAGGAATCAATGGGATATCGGGCAGCACCGAACATTAGCTTTCACTGCTTTCAGACTCCCATTGATTCCTATGGCATCCGCCGCCTCCAGGGCGGTGGATTGAAAACCAGGTATGCTGGGCCGGAATAGTGGCGAGCGTACCTGGTAGATATTTGATAACTAGCAAAAGTAGTCAGATAGTTCCGAATTTGCATTTGGAACATCTGTAGTGATGTAAGCATCGATCTGTGTCGGACTGAGACCGGCGGATCGTATGTTGCGCCACAAAATTCTACTTTTGCCGGTCTGTAGGCTTTGATAACTAAGGGGAATCAGGCTCTCCACAATTACGCTGCGGAATTCCAGCATATTTGCAGTTGACAGCTTGATAAATAGGGGCCATAATATCAAGATTATACCCATGGTTCTGGATCAGTTGTTATTTATATCAAATCTTAGTCTCTCTGGGGAAGATTTACCAAGCAGCGGATACTGCTATCTACCCCCGCACTTTCCAGTTTGCCGGAAATATAAGTTAAGAAGCAGTGATCATAAGTTATTATTTAAACATTTTTTCTTTTTTATTGGTTTATTTATTCAGAAGTCTGTTTACTGGCAAATAACTAGCATGTATTAATATATTAATATAGAAACATATAATTGAAAGCTGAATTTCATATTTACACTAGAAATGTAAAGGTAATTCATTTTAGTTTAAATTTAAAATTAATTACTTCAACAACTGTGATCTTTGAAATGTTTATTTTTGCTACTTTATTTTCTTGCACTCTGCAAGTTATCATGAAATTTAGCAATAAAATATTTTTCTGCTCTTACTTTTTACATTTTTTTCCTATGGACCAAATTACACAATTTTGAGTTGTCCAGCAATAACATAAGTTTAAATATAGTCTTCACGAAGTTTTTATTCTAATTGGAAGTAGAACTGGAATATGGACAGCCTTAAAGAGCCATTCCAGCCAAAATTGGAATCCAATTGGATGCATTTCAGTTTTGAATACAAGCAGTTTTGTAATATACAGTAGTGTACATGTATTAGTAAAAATGCTTCTAATAAAAGCTATATCTGATTAAAATGTGTTTTTAAGTATGGCCATATACCAGCATTTAAAACACAGCTCTTGCTCAGAGAGCCAAAGGTTCTTGTTCCATCTGGTAATGACTCAATTTGTTAATTGCTGACATGATACAAGTCCAACTGGTACTCTGAGCAGCTGCAGTATTTATAATGCTGGTGCACTGAGAATATCTAGCTATGCTTCACATGCACATACAGAGAAAATGGTAACACTACAAAAGTGAAAACTTTTACTAGAAGCATTTTTGCCAATACACGTATATTGCAAATATGATTCTGATCAAAGACAGTTTACATCAGGTCTGAAGTCATGCTAAATATTGTAGTGCAGTTTTGGCTTTTGCGCGAGCACAAACTATAACTTGTAATACCTGCTCAAATTAGCGAGGTTCGCAAAATACATTGAACGTATAGGTTGCACTCAAGTGAAGTTGGCTATGCTAACCATTCTCTGGTTAACCCACTTTCTCATGGACTTGTAATATCAAATGCGAGCGCTAGTCCAGTGATATTGCTTATTGCGCCCAACCTATCATTAACGCACCGCTTGTAATCTGACCCTATATAACAAATTAGATCATAATACCAATCACATGCAGCTGTATTATTAAGGGACAACTCTTACTGTCAATTTTATAGAAAAGGAATGCTTTCACAAAATGTAAATACAAATTTGTTTATTAGGCACGTACAAATGTTAAAAAAAAGCAATGAAAAGAACATAATTCTATGACACAATCTGCCCTTTTAGCAATTAATTGGGTACCTTTTAATCTCCCCCAATGTTTCTATGGACTTCTACATATTGTTTATTGTATATTTATTTATATATGGGTTAATCCATCTCAAGTGGTCCAATAATTGTCAAGTTGGTTGCTTGACCATTTTTAATTTTCCTATCTTTTATGTGTGTGATTAAAGGGCCATTAAACCCAAAAAATGTATTTCACGATTCAGATAGAGAATACAATTTTTAACAACATTCCAATATACTTCTATTATCTAATTTGGTGTAATCTTTAGATATCCTTTGTTAAAGAAATAGCAATGCACATTGCTGAGCGAATCACATGAGGCATCTATGTGCAGCCACCAATCAGAAGCTACTGAGCCTATCTAGATATGCTTTTCAGGAAAGAATATCAAGAGAATAAAGCAAATTATAAAATAGAAGTAAATTAGAAAGTTGTTTAAAATGGTATTCTCTATCTGAATCATGAAAGAAAAAAATTGGGTTTAATGTACCTTTAAGTCTATGTATTGGTATTGCCACCAGCTTATATATTTTATTTTATTTAACCACAGCGGCCATCTTTGTGTCATGGTGCATGAACATTTTTGGTTAAACAGATGTTTACAGAAACCTCAATATCTCAGCTCAGGAGGGTGCTAGCGCCTTGAAACAAAAACGGATGTTTAGAGAACATTACAGGATAGCTGTAAGTTCCACTTTTTGAGTCAATTTATAATGGGAAGGGTTTGAATCTCAGTTCAAAATGATTTAGGGTGTACCTAAGTAAGTATAGTATGCATGCAGAACATTACAGGTTTAAGATTTCTGTTATTTTTTTTATTTTATTTTTGGGGGGGGGGGGGCAAGAAAGTAAAAACATTTAACATTTCCTATCACTTTCGGATTGATTATTATGGGGAACCAGATAGGAACCTGACATTTTCACAGGTATAAGTGGTGAGTCCACTACGTCATCAATTACTAGTAGGAATATCTCTCCTGGCCAGCAGGAGGCGGCAAAGAACACCACAGCAAAGCTGTTAAGTATCACTCCCCCACCCACAATCCCCAGTCTTTCGACCAAAGGGAAATGGAAAAAGGAATAATACAAAGGTGTAGAGGTGCCTGAGGTTTAGTCAAAAATATCTGTCTTAAATTTAAGGGTGGGGTTGTGGACTCACCATATCTGGAAATAAATAAATTTATCAGGTAAACATAAATTCTGTTTTCTTTCCTAAGATATGGTGAGTCCACAACATCATCAATTACTAGTAGGAACCGATAGCCAAGCTAGAGGACACAGATGACTAGCGAGGGAAAAGAGAGGTGGACCTAAACAGAAAGCAAAACGCTTGAAGAACCTTCCTCCCAAAAGAGGCCTGAGCCGAGACAAAAGTATCAAATTTTGAAAAAGTGTGCAGAGAGGACCAAGTTGCAGCCTTGCAAATCTGTTCCACAGAAGCTTCATTTTTGAAATCCCAAGAAGACGAGACAGGCCTAGTGGAATGAGCTGTAACTCTCTCAGGAGGCTGCTGTCCAGCAGTCCCATAAGCAAAATGAATCATACTTCTCAACCAAAAGGAAAGAGAAGTAGCAGTAGCCTTTTGACCCTTACACTTTCCCAAGAAACATACAAAAAGGGCAGAAGACTGGCGAAAAACCTTAGGGCTCAATGATATAAACTTCGCCTGCTCAAAGCCACTTTTTCTCACCCACTCTCGCAAGGCTGCCCCAGTGGAATGATAGTAAAAAAGGGGCAGTCCCTGCGAGTAGCGAGATGGCTCCTATTAAAAGGATTGGAGCTCGCTGGATAGGGACACTTCGCTCCATAGAGCGAAGTTAGCAGGGAGCAGGGGGAGCACATTAAAATTAAAATCCTGCAGCCAATATAACTCACATTATGCTGCTTTCTGCATTGAGCATCTTATATTCGCTTATATTTTCATATACCGTATTGTTCCGCATATAGGCCGCACTTTTTTCCCTTGATATCTACCTTTAAAGTTGCAGTGCGGCCTATATGCGGGGCGCGGCCTATAATCGGTATTTTTTTGACATTTTTATCGCCTCTGCTTTGTAAGCTCCGGGTAACTTGTAATCACAATCCGTTAGCACAGTATATGAGAGGCTTTATACCGGTAGTCTGTCCTCTTCATTTACCCCCTCTTCAGCGCTCTAAAGTACAGTATATGAGAGGCTTTATACCGGTAGTCTGTCCTCTTCATTTACTCCCTCTTCAGCGCTCTAAAATACAGTATATGAGAGGCTTTATACCGGTAGTCTGTCCTCCTCACTTACCCTCTCTTCAGCACTCCGTGTAGCGATCCGTCCGGTCCTGGGGAAACTGTGAAGGCTGCATCCTAAAGCTCCTCTGTGCAGACTTCCAGGCCCGATATTCAGCCAATCCGGATGAAACCCTCATCAGACGTAGGGGGGCGGGTGTAGACTAAAGTTCCTATTGGCTCGTTGTAATGCTAGTGGTGCTTGCAGGGTTAAAAGGTCCGTGCTGTATGGCCAAAAGTTATAAGCAATAGAAAAGAGTAGCAGAGCGCCAGTTAGTTTAAAAAGCAAAACATCTTTATTGTTCCATAATCCATTTAAAAGGTGATGCGGAAAACAGGAAAAACAGTGGTGTCAATGTCCCAAATAGGAGTCAGCTCATACAGCTGACATGTTTCGGCACTTGGTCGTTATCAAAGCTGTTTTCCACATCACCTTTTAAATGGATTATGGAACAATAAAGATGTTTTGCTTTTTAAACTACGGTAACTGGTGCTCCACTACTCTTTTCTATTGCCAGTAGTCCAGTAGGTGCAGAGTAGGTGCAGGGTCCATTATTACTGTTAGTTACCGTAGTTAAGGAGGATGATTATAGCATGTTAAGAAGGAGATTAGCAATGTACCAGTAATTTAAAGGAACAGTGTTAAAACATGACAGGTTCACCCTATGGCCTTATGGGTATTGCAGTCTGGGTAGGGAGGAAGTGGGCAGAGCACAGGATGTCCTATGTTAGTCAGAAACAGCTTTTTCCCCCCCTCACATCATACCTGCTAAAAATACTGTACTATTAAATGAAAAATTGCAGCTTTAATACTGTTAAAATAAAACAAAGGAAAGATGCTGCACTCCTTAGTATGGTAATTTCAAAAGTGAAAAGCCTTTTTTATTTAGCCATTATAGCTTTAATGCCTGAATAATTATTTTTTTTTCACATTTGAAATTATCATACTAAGGAGTGCAGCATCTTTCCTTTGTTTTATTCTATACTCTTGGGGAAGTGGAAAAGGATCCCCCTGGGAGCTGACACCCTACATTGGGAATCATTGCTTACACATTTGGAAGTGCTGGCCTCAATCACTTGCAAACATTGCAGCTTTATTTTGTTAGACTTTATGTGATGGTACTTGGTCCCCCTATTAAAAAAAAAATGTCAGTCTGTGTCTGCAGGTCATCATGTGAGCAGATCTGCATATTTTAATATGCTGCTTATCTCACAGTGTGCCTTTCAGGCAGAGTTGCACTTGATTGTTAAAATTTGTCATATGGTATGTGTGTGCATGTACACATTTCTGCTCAGTTTGGGGGGACACATGCTGCAAATTACCAGTAGACAACTGTATTAGACCATTTGCAGCATAGTGAAAATCCGGGTTAAAGGGATACCGGTACTAAACCCACATTTTTTTCTTTCATGATTCAGATAGAGCATGCAATTTTAAGCAACTTTCTACCGTCATTTACCATACTCATGAAAAAAACGTACGTATACAGATACTGTTACCGTAATTGATAATGTGGATTTTTGTACAGGAGCTAACATACAGTAAAATACCGGTACCAATATGGAGGATCATGTGGAGATTCGAAATTCTACTAGACAAGGGAAAAGACGAAGTTACAATTCAAATTTTAAGATAAAAGTCTTAAAATATGCTGAACAAACAAGCAATAGGGAAGCCGCCAGAAAATATGACATAGATGAGAAAAATGTACATAGATGGAAGCTGATACATCAGAAACTAGAAAACTCGGCTTCTACAAGAAAATCATTCAGAGGGCCTAAGAAAGGGAGGTATTGTGAAGTTGATGCAGCAGTGGTTCCCTTCATTCTAGAACAAAGAAAAAATGGAATGCCTGTCACCCGCAAAATCATACAATTGAAGGCATTAGAAATTGCCAGTGAATTAAATATTCCCAGGCATGAATTTAAAGCAAGCCTTGGTTGGTGCCGTAGATTTATGCTCAGAAATGGCCTCTCTCTGAGACGCAGGACAACACTTGCACAAAGACTACCTGTTGACTACAATGAAAAGCTGCTTGCATTTCAACGGTATGTCATAGAGCTCAGACAAAAGCACAACTATCCATTGAGCCAAATTGGAAATGCTGATGAAACTCCTGTTTTCTTTCATATGCCAAGTAATACAACTGTCGATCAAAAAGGAGCAAAATCAATTCTTATGAGGACCACAGGCAATGAAAAATTACGTATCACAGCAATGTTATCTGTTACAGCTGATGGTCATAAGCTGACACCTTATGTGATCCTAAAAAGGAAAACTATGCCAAAAGAAAATCTTCCAAGAGGCTTAATTGTTAGATGCCATGAAAAGGGATGGATGAGCAAGGAGCTGATGAATGATTGGCTATCAGTTGTTTGGAAGAATAGGCCTGGTGCTCTTCGTGCAAAAAAAGCAATGCTGGTATTGGATGCCTTTAAAGGACATTTAACACCTGATGTAAAAAGTAAGATTGCATCCTTGAAATCAGATCTGGTTGTAATACCAGGGGGTATGACATCCCAACTCCAAGTTCTTGATGTTGTGGTCAACAAGCCATTTAAAGATAATCTACGGCAGCAGTATTCTGAATGGCTTGTGGCTGGAAATCATGCCCTCACACCAAGCGGCAAAATTAAGAAACCATCAGTGGCTTTGCTGTGCCAGTGGATTATTTCAGTGTGGGAAATGATATCTTCAGAATCGGTCATAAAAGGTTTCAAAAAATGTTGCCTGTCAAATGCATTGGATGGTAGTGAAGATGATGTATTGTGGGAAGATCAGAGAGAAGTGGATCAGAAGAATGATGAAGAAAACAGTGAAAGTGATGTAGAAAGCATTGAAAGTAGTGATGAAAACCTGAGCAGAAATACTGCTATTGGTGGAGAGCAAGGCAGTGATAGTGACTAAAATTTCTTAAAGGGATGACTTAAGAACATTTGCTAATGTTGTTGATTGTTGTTGATTGTTGTGCAGGGGTCCGTCTTTATTTATGCTGTTAAAAGCTGGAAAATACCAGTACATGTGTTCATAAAATAAAAATACTGTTTTACTGTTCTATTAATGTGTGTATTGTCTTTAAAATTTATTTTCTTTAAAATGGCACCAAACTTTAAGGGTGCGGCCTATATTCAGGTGCGGCCTATATGCGGAACAATACGGTATATGTGTTTATCTATTAGGGTTATAATTATTTTAAGTGTTTTGAGAAAAGCTCACCACCTTTTAGTTGGCGAGAAAAAACTGTAGTGCGAAAATCTTTATAGAATTACGCTGGGATTAGAGAGACATTTTCATATACGCCCATGGAATGCCCATGTTCAGCCCATTTTACGAAAAAACAACAATTACGCTTTGCATTTTGTATTTATAAGTTCAAATTTCTGTGTGATTTTTGCACATCCAGTGTACTACAATTACGATTTACGCTATGCATATTTAATTTGATTTATTCCTGTGTAAATTACATACAATCTTAACTTTTTTTTTAACATATGATTTTTGGTGAAGAATTTTGTTACAGTTTTTGATGCACCTTAACAATACATTATTTTCCTGCTTATTTTTCTGTGAATGGTTCAAATATTTGTTTTGTATCATGTTTAAAATATGAATTTTCTTGTGCACATTTCACATGAAAATGCAGTATACGCCCCTTAGCGAGTGGTTTTAGATCATTCCACCAGGGAAATAGAAGGACTAGCGAGCATTCTTTAGCAATCTCGCCAGCCCAGAGAGCTTTCAATAATCAAGCCCCTAGTCTCCAATAAATAGAATTTTAAAGCATGCACTACATCTAAGTTGTGCAGCAGACGCTCCTTATCCGAAGGATTAGGACAACGAGAAGAAACAACAATATTCCTAACTGAAACCATGTTAGGAAGAAAACCCAACCTAGTACGTAGGACCACCTTATCAGTATGAAAGATAAGGTAAGGAGAATCATACTGCAAAGCCGAGAGTTCCAAAACTCTCCTCTCAGAAGAAATAGCAACTAGAAACAAAACCTTCCAAGATAATAACTTAAAATCTATAGAATGGATTGGCTCAAACGGAGCCTGCTGCAAAACCTTAAGAACAAGGTTAAGACTCCAAGGTGGAGTAATTAACTTAAACTCAGGCCTGATTCTGACCAAGGCCTGACAAAAAAAATGAACATCTGGCACAACCGCCAAGCGCTTATGCAAAATAATAGATAAAGCAGAAATCTGACCTTTCGGAGTACTGACTGACAACCTCTTCTCCAGACCTTCCTGGAGAAAAGACGAAATACTAGTAATCCTAACCCTACTCCAAGAGTAGCCCTTAGATTCACACCAATAAAGGTAATTACGCCATACCTTATGGTAAATTTTCTGAGTAACAGGCTTGCAGGCTTTAATCATAGTCTCAATGACCGACTCAGAAAAACCACGCTTAGACAAAACTAAGCGTTCAATCTCCAAGCAGTCAGTTTCAGAGAAACAAGATTTGGATGGAAGAAAGGACCCTGAGTTAGAAGATCCTTCCTCAGAGGCAACATCCTGCATGGCCATGCAGGAGCTATTAGAATTACTGACACTCTCTCCTGTTTGATACAAGCAATGACTCGTGGAAGGAGAGCAAAGGGAGGAAACAGATAAACTAGACCAAACCTCCAAGGCACTGCCAGAGCATCTATTAGAGCTGCCTGCGGATTTCTTGACTTTGAACCGTACCTTGGAAGCTTGACGATTCGGCCGAGACACCATCAGATCCAACTCCGGCACCCCGATTTGAGGGTTAACCTAGAGAACATCTCCGGATAGAGAGCCCACTCCCCGGGATGAAAAATCTGTCTGCTCAGAAAATCCGCTTCCCAATTGTCCACTCCTGAAATGTGGATGGCAGATAGACAACAATCATGAGCTTCTGCCCACTGAATAATTAGAGCCACCTCCCTCATGGCTAAGGAACTCCGTGTACCTCCCTGATGGTTGATGTAAGCCACTGAGGTGATATTATCCGACTGAAATCTGATAAAATGGGCTAAAGCCAACTGAGGCCAAGTTAACAGAGGATTGTAAATCGCTCTCAACTCCAAGATGTTTATGGGGAGAGCAGACTCCTCCCAAGTCCATTATCCCTGCACCTTTAACAAGTCCCAGACTGCTCCCCAGCCTAGCAGGCTGGCATCCGTGGTCACGATCACCCAAGAAGGTCTCCGGAAGCATGTGCCCTGAGACAGATGTTCCTGAGAAAACCACCACGTCTAGATCTAGCCTCTGGGACAGATCCAAATGGTTTTAATTCCATTGCCTAAACATGCAAAATTGCAGAGCTCTTAAATGGAATTGAGCAAAGGGAATTATGTCCATGGAAGCAACCATCAACCCAATTACTTCCATAAATTGGGCTACAGATGGCCAAACAGTAGACTGAAGAGAGAGGCAAGCAGAGAGAATTTTGGATTTCCTGACCTCCATCTGAAAAATCTTCATAGATAGGGAATCTATTATAGCCCCTAAAAACACCACCCTTGTAGCTGATTCCCTTTCCATCTGTGGGAATGTAGAAAAGAAAACAAGATCTCTGTATGGGAGCTTGCTTGTTGAAAAGATTGTGCCTGAACCAAAATGTTGTCTAAGTAAGGTGCCTCTGCAATTCCCCAAGACCTGATCACTGCCAAGAGAGCCCCCAGAACCTTGGGAAAAATTCTGGGAGCTGTAGCAAGGCCAAATGGAAGAGCCACAAACTGAAAATGCTTGTCTAGAAAGCGAATCTCAGAAATTTGTGATGATCCCTGTGAATAGGGACATGAAGATATGCCTTCTTCAGGTCTATGGTCATCATGAACTGACCTTCCTGGACCAAAGGAAAAATGGACCGAATGGTTTCCATTTTGAAGGATGGCACCCTGAGAAACTTGTTGAGACACTTTAGGTCTAAAATTCGATGAAAAGTTTCCTCTTTCTTGGGAACCACAAACAGATTTGAATAGAATCCTAGATCCTGTTCCTTTACTGGAACTGGAACAGGCACTCCCAGAGCAAAAGATCCTGAACACAGTTCAAGAATGCCTCTCTTTTTACCTGATTTGCAGACAACCTTGAGAGGTGAAACATGCCCCTGGGAGGGAGAAAATTTAATTCTATCTTGTAACCCTGAGAAACAATGCCCACAGCCCAAGGATCTGGGACATCTCATAACCACTCCACTCCCGATGAAACAGGGAAAGTCTGCCCCCCACTAGATCTGACTCCGGACCGAGGGCCAACCCATCATGCTGACTTAGACTAAGCTGAGGGTTTCTTAGATTGCTTCCCCTTGTCTGACTGGGTCTCCAAGAGGACTTGGATTGCTCCTGTTTGGAAGCGGAAGAGGAAGATTTTTGACCTTTGAAATTACGAAAGGAAAAAAAATTACTTTGACGTCCCTTTAATCTAATCTTCTTATCTTGCGGTAGAAAAGATCCTTTTCCACCCGTAATATCAGATATTATTTTTGCCAGTCCAGGCCCAAACAAAGTCTTACCCTTGTAAGGATGCGCCAAAAGCTTAGACTTGGAGGAAACATCAGCTGACCAAGACTTTAAGCTACAAAGCCCTGCGAGCCAAGACAGAGAAACCAAACAGCTTGGCCCCCAATTTAATAACTTGCATGTTAGCATCAGAAATTAAAGAATTGGCTAACTTAAGATCCTTAATCCTATATTGAATTTCCTCCAACAAAGTTTAGTCTAAAATAGATTCAGGCAATACATCGCACCTATAAGATGCTGCACTTGTCACTGTGGCAATACAAACTGCAGGTTGCCATTGAAGACCCTGATGCACATACATCTTCTTCAAATATACCTCCAGATTTTTATCCATTAGATCTTTAAAAGAGCAACTATCCTCTATAGGGATCGTAGTTCTCCTAGCCAGAGAAGAAATAGCCCCTTCTACTTTAGGCACCGTGCGCCAAGAATCCTTAATGGATTCAGCAATAGGACACATCTTCTTAAAAAATGAAGATGGGGAGAAAGGAATCCCTGGCTTTTCCCATTACTGCACAATAATCTCCACAGGAAACACTTCCATAGAGGAAGAGACATCATAGAATCTATTAAGCTTACTAGGTTTCCTAGAGCTAACTACAACAGGAGAGTCAGAATCATCCAAAGCAGCCAAAACCTCCTTTAATAAAACATGAAGGTGTTCAAGCTTAAACCTAAAGCTTACTTCTTCTACCTCAGACAAAAGATTAACCCTGTCAGAATCATAGATTTCACCCTCAGAAGGAACTGAGGTAACATCCTCCCTAGAGTTATGAGGAAGATCGACCTGTATATTAGCTGCTGAAACAGGCACTTTACAATCTATTAAGTTTCTCGTTTTCCCCTTGTGTTTTCCTAAAAAAGGAAAAACAGATAAAGCTGCAGATAAGGCAGAAGAGATCTGTGCGGCGAAATCTGCAGGCAAATATACCCCACCATCAGGTTGAGAGGAACCACAGGGCACTGCATGTGACACCATAGAAGCTTGGGACATTTGAGGAGAAGGCTGCGGCATTGCCTGAATAGCATCATCCTGAGAGACATTAGGCTCACAAGGCAATCATTTTTCTATACATTGAAGCGTTCTAGCTAAACAAGTAGTACAAAATTGCAAAGAATAAACAATTTGCACCTCTAAACATAATAAACATTTATTAAAAATAAACATTTGCCAAAAATAAAAATCTAGCAGCACCCGGTCCCATTGTGCAATCCCAAAATCACATAGTGCCTGCATACTGCCTATCAAATCCTATTAAAAGGATTACTAAATCACATTAAAAAAATAGCAGAATATGAATAATGAATCATCTAAAGTGCAAAGTCTCCTATACCTAGAAGACAAAAAAGCACTTACCTGAAGTCTAGGTGTCCGACAGGAAGACAGCTCACAAGGCGTGAAAGGACACAAACTCCTTATAGAGACCTGTGGAATAAAGAAAGAACAGAGTAACCAACTCTGGCTTTCGATAGTTAGGGCAGCAATATGTTAGGAAACAAAGTAAGAACCACCTTACAACTTCCTAACTGCTTAAAAGCCACCACTACTCTGCAGCAGAGATTGACGTGGACTACAGCTATACCCAAATCCTTGCTTGCAGGGAAAACTATCCCCATAAAGGATTTCATTCTTTCAGACACCAAACTTCAACTCCTCCATTGACAGAGGTAAAGAGAATGATTGGGGATTGTGGGTAGGGGAGTGATACTTAACAGCTTTGCTGTGGTGCTCTTTGCCGCCTCCTCCTGGCTAGGAGAGATATTCCCACTAGTAATTGATGATGTTGTGGACTCACTATATTTTAGGAAAGAAAAGGACATTAGGGCCGGATGACTTGTATCTGCATGTCTAGGCATGCCCAAACATGCTAATGTGTGGACAAAGCTTGTTGTGTCGCTGGCATTCATGTGAGTTAGATGCTAGGAGCTAAACTGTGTTAGTTTTATGTGATGCATGAAAATATTTTATCCAAATATGGAAATACAATGTTCAATTGGGTGTTTTACAAATGAACAGTGTCATAAAAAGAGAGCTAAGGTGTTGTTTCTTCTGTGATTTAAACATATCACAGGTTAAAGCAATTCACAGATATAAATCCTCTAAGGGAGCAATCTGCTGTAAAAAATTTGAGTTTGAGATTCCATTGGTTACGGAGCTAGGTCTAGTAGAAATCTTGGGAAAAGCCCACTTTATTAATACATTTTGAGACATCAACAGATGTAATATAAGCACAACAAATAATAAAAATGAACAGTATTTTAATGTCATTATGCTTATGACTAACACACCACAATTTCAAGCTACATGTTTGATTAGAAGCAGAGAGATTTCCTTATTCAGTCTCTCGTAATTTTTGTGGGAGCATCTGGTGGCAGTAGTCAACTCAGCAGGTATTCTCAGATCATTGTTCATGAGAACCCACACTTTATCCTTAACAGACATCTTGAATGATTTTCTTGGTCCAGGTGGGTGGAAGAATTTTACAAAAATATCATAATTTTCTTTGCTGATGTTTCCAATCAAGCCTAACCACCATTGCTAATAATAGACAAATGTGTCACTGATTATTTTGTAGGATCAAGGGACAGATTTCATCACTGCATGTTCTTCAAACTCTTGCGATGTATATGTAAATAAGCACCCAATACTCTGATACCACCTAAAAATAGTGACATTTTCTTAAATTCACACTTCTCAAATCTGTCCTTGAGTTTTAGTTCATGAGGTTCAGTTACTTCCTCGCTTTTAATGTAGATTTATTTTCAAAGTTTCAGAAATCCTTCCAACTTTAACTCTCAAATAATGTTTTCTTTTATCTGCATTTATCTTCCTAATCTTGGATGGTAGGGAATACAGCAAGGGCAGCACAAGCTGAGTCAACCTTCTGAAGAGAATATTTAGGTAATATATAGTTCTGACTCTGCTCTGTACATGAGTCTTTTAATCCCAACCATTTTTGTAGCAGTTAGGACACAGTGATCTACCAGGGAAAAGTTTTAGAGGATAGTTCTTTTCCTTTTATATATGCTTTAATCCGATTTCTTTTAGTCTTTTGTAATAGTTTGTTGTGATATTCCAAATTCCAACTTTTACCAAATAGGTGATAATATTTCAAAATAAATGTGTTTTTTGATGGTACTTTCAAACTGATGTAATATCACATCCTACCCTTGAACACAATAACTTATTTTCTTCTGAGCTGTAGTCACTTACTGCCTTAATCACAGGAGAAACAACACCATAGATCAGTTTATGACAATGCTCATTTGTAAAACACCCAATTGAACCCTGTGGGGCCTAGTTATCAAGCCGTCAACCTCAAATACGCTGGAATTCCGCAGCGTATTTGTGTCGAGGCTGATTCGACTTAGTTAACAAAGGCTAGAGACCGGCAAAAGTAGAATTTTGTGACGTAAACTTCGATCCGCCGGACTCAGTCCGACACAGATCGATTCTTACATCACTCCAGATGTTCCGCACACAAGTACGGCACAATCTGACTACTTTTGCTAGTTATCAAAAAACTAGCAGGTACGCTCAGCACTTTTCCGGCCCAGTGTACCTGGTTTTCAAACCGCCACCCTGGAGGCGGCGGATCCCATAGGAATCAATGGGAGTCTGACCATAGCGAAAGTACAAGTTCGCTGCTGCCAGACATCCCATTGATTCCTATGGGAGATGTCTGCACCTAACACCCTAACATGTACCCCGAGTCTAAAAACCACTAATCTGTCCCCCCTACACCGCCGCAACTAAATAAATGTACTACCCCCTATACCGGCGCCCCCCACAACTAAATAAAGTTATTACCCCCTAAACCGCCGCTCCCGGAGCCCACCGCAAGCTACTCTATACATATTAACCCCTAAACCGCCGCTCCCTGCCGCCGCAACTATAATATATGTATTAACCCCTAAACCGCCTCTCCCGGAGCCCACCGCCACCTACATTATACCTAGTAACCCCTATCCTGCCCCTCCCTATACCGCCGCCCTCTATAATAAAAAGTTATTAACCCCTATCCTGTCGATCCCGCACCTCGCCGCAACTAAATAAATAGTTTAACCCCTAAACCGCCGCTCCCGGACCCTGCCGCAACCTATATTAAATTTATTAACCCCTAATCTGCCCCCCCCTACACCGTCGCCACCTATAATACATTTATTAACCCCTATCCTGCCCCCCACTACACCACCGCCACTGTAATAAATTTATTAACCCCTAAACCTAAGTCTAACACTAACCCTAACACCCCCCTAACTTAAATATTAATTAAATAAATCTAAATAATATTTCTATTATGAACTAAATTAATCCTATTTAAAACTAAATACTTACCTTTAAAATAAACCCTAATATAGCTACAATATAAATAATAATTATATTGTAGCTATCTTAGGGTTTATTTTTATTTTACAGGCAAATATCAATTTATTTTAACTAGGTACAATAGCTATTAAATAGTTATTAACTATTTAATAGCTTACTTAGCTAAAATAAAGAGAAATTAACCTGTAAAATAAAAACTAACCTAAGTTACAATTACACCTAACACTAAACTATACTTTAATAAATTATTCCTATTTAAAACTAAATACTTACCTGTAAAATAAACCCTAAGATAGCTACAATGTAATTAATAATTACATTGTAGCTATCTTAGGATTTATATTTATTTTACAGGTAACTTTGTATTTATTTTAGCTAGTTAGAATAGTTATTAAATAGTTATTAACTATTTAATAACTACCTAGCTAAAAGAAATACAAAATTACCTGTAAAATAAATCCTAACCTAAGTTACAATTAAACCTAACACTACACTATCATTAAATGAATTAAATAAATTACCTACAAATAACTACGATTAAATACAATTACATAAACTAATGGCTAGATTTAGAGTTGGGCGGTAGCCGTCAAAACCAGCGTTAGAGACTCCTAACGCTGGTTTTTACCGCCCTCTGGTATTTGGAGCCAGTCATTAAAGGGTCTAATGCTCACTTTCCAGCCGCGACTTTTCCATACCGCAGATCCCCTTACGTCAATTGCGTATCCTATCTTTTCAATGGGATCTTTCTAACGCTGGTATTTAGAGTCGTGGCTGAAGTGAGCGTTAGAAATCTAATGACAAAACTCCAGCCGCAGAAAAAAGTCAGTAGTTAAGAGCTTTCTGGGCTAACGCCGGTTTATAAAGCTCTTAACTACTGTGCTCTAAAGTACACTAACACCCATAAACTACCTATGTACCCCGAAACCGAGGTCCCCCCACATCGCCGCAACTATATTTAAATTTTTTAACCCCTAATCTGTCGCTCCATACACCGCCGCCACTTACGTTATCCCTATGTACCCCTAATCTGCTGCCCCTAACACCGCCGACCCCTATATTATATTTATTAACCCCTAATCTGCCCCCCACAACGTCGCCGCCAGCTACCTACAATAATTAACCCCTAATCTGCCGACCGGAGCTCACCGCTAGTATAATAAATGTATTAACCCCTAATCCGCCTCACTCCCGCCTCAATAACCCTATAATAAATAGTATTAACCCCTAATCTGCCCTCCCTAACATCGCCGACAGCTAACTTCAAGTATTAACCCCTAATCTGCTGACCGGAGCTCACCGCTACTATAATAAATGGATTAACCCCTAAAGCTAAGTCTAACCCTAACACTAACACCCCCTAAATTAAATATAATTTAAATCTAACAAAATAAATTAACTCTTATTATATAAATTATTCCTATTTAAAGCTAAATACTTACCTGTAAAATAAATCCTAATATAGCTACAATATAAATTATAATTATATTGTACCTATTTTAGGATTAATATTTATTTTACAGGCAACTTTGTAATTATTTTAAACAGGTACAATAGCTATTAAATAGTTAATAACTATTTAATAGCTAAAATAGTTAAAATAATTACAAAATTGCCTGTAAAATAAATCCTAACCTAAGTTACAATTAAACCTAACACTACACTATCATTAAATTAATTAAATGCAATACCTACAATTATCTACAATTAAACCTAACACTACACTATCAATAAATTAAATACAATACCTACAATTACCTACAATTAAACCTAACACTACACTATGAATAAATAAATTAAATACAATACCTACAATTATCTACAATTAAACCTAACACTACACTATCAATAAATTAATTAAATACAATACCTACAAATAAATACAATGAAATAAACTAACTAAAGTACAAAAAATAAAAAAGAACTAAGTTACAAAAAATAAAAAAAATATTTACAAACATTAGAAAAAAATTACAACAATTTTAAACTAATTACACCTACTCTAAGCCCCCTAATAAAATAACAAAGACCCCCAAAATAAAAAAAATGCCCTACCCTATTCTAAATTACAAAAGTTCAAAGCTCTTTTACCTTACCAGCCCTTAAAAGGCCCCTTTGCGGGGCATGCCCCAAAGAATTCAGCTCTTTACCCCCCCAACATTACAACCCACCACCCACATACCCCTAATCTAACCCAAACCCCCCTTAAATAAACCTAACACTAAGCCCCTGAAGATCTTCCTACCTTGTCTTCACCATGCCAGGTATCACCGATCGTTCCAGGCTCCGAAATCTTCATCCAAGCCCAAGCGGGGGCTAGACATCCATCATCCGGCTGAAGCGACGGCTGAAGAGGTCCAGAAGAGGCTCCAAAGTCTTCATCCTATCCGGGCAGAAGAGTAGATCCGGACCGACAACCATCTTCTTCCAAGCGGCATCTTCTATCTTCATCCGATGACGACCGGCTCCATCTTGAAGACCTCCACCGCGGATCCATCCTCTTCTTCCGACGACTTCCCGACGAATGACAGTTCCTTTAAGGGACGTCATCCAAGATGGCGTCCCTCGAATTCCGATTGGCTGATAGGATTCTATCAGCCAATCAGAATTAAGGTAGGAAAATTCTGATTGGCTGATGGAATCAGCCAATCAGAATCAAGTTCAATCCGATTAGCTGATCCGATCAGCCAATCAGATTGAGCTTGCATTCTATTGGCTGATTGGAAGAAGATGGTTGCCGATCCGGATCTACTCATCTGCCCGGATAGGATGAAGACTTTGGAGCCTCTTCTGGACCTCTTCAGCCGTCGCTTGATAGAAGACTTCAGCCGGATGATGGATGTCTAGCCCCCGCTTGGGCTTGGATGAAGATTTTGGAGCCTGGAACGATCGGTGATACCTGGCATGGTGAAGACAAAGTAGGAAGATCTTCAGGGGCTTAGTGTTAGGTTTATTTAAGGGGGGTTTGGGTTAGATTAGGGGTATGTGGGTGGTGGGTTGTAATGTTGGGGGGGGTATTGTTGTATGCATGCCCCGCAAAGGGCCCTTTTAAGGGCTGGTAAGGTAAAAGAGCTTTGAACTTTTGTAATTTAGAATAGGGTAGGGCATTTTTTTATTTTGGGGGTCTTTGTTATTTTATTAGGGGGCTTAGAGTAGGTGTAATTAGTTTAAAATTGTTGTAATTTTTTTCTAATGTTTGTAAATATTTTTTTATTTTTTGTAACTTAGTTCTTTTTTATTTTTTGTACTTTAGTTAGTTTATTTAATTTATTTATTGATAGTGTAGTGTTAGGTTTAATTGTAACTTAGGTTAGGATTTATTTTACAGGTAATTTTGTAATTATTTTAACTAGGTAACTATTAAATAGTTATTAACTATTTAATAGCTATTGTGCCTGGTTAAAATAATTACAAAGTTGCCTGTAAAATAAATATTAATCCTAAAATAGCTACAATATAATTATAATTTATATTGTAGCTATATTAGGGTTTATTTTACAGGTAAGTATTTAGCTATAAATAGGAATAATTTATTTAATAAGAGTTAATTTATTTAGTTAGATTTAAATTTTATTTAATTTAGGGGGGTGTTAGGGTTAAAGTTAGACTTAGCTTTAGGGGTTAATAAATTTATTAGAGTAGCGGTGAGCTCCTGTCAGCAGATTAGGGGTTAATACTTGAAGTTAGGTGTCGGCAATGTTAGGGAGGGCAGATTAGGGGTTAATACTATTTATTATAGGGTTATTGAGGCGGGAGTGAGGCGTATTAGGGGTTAATACATTTATTATAGTAGCGCTCAGGTCCGGTCGGCAGATTAGGGGTTAATAAGTGTAGTTAGGTGGAAGCGGCGTTGGGTGCGGCAGATTAGGGGTTAATAAATATAATATGGGGTCAGCGATGTTAGGGCAGCAGATTAGGGGTACACAGGGATAATGTAGGTGGCGGGGTGTACGGAGCGGCAGATTAGGGGTTAAAAATAATATGCAGGGGTCAGCGTTAGCAGGGACGGCAGATTAGAGGTTAATAAGTGTAAGGTTAGGGGTGTTTAGACTCGGGGTACATGTTAGGGTGTTAGGTGCAGACTTAGGAAGTGTTTCCCCATAGGAAACAATGGGGCTGCGTTAGGAGCTGAACGCGGCTTTTTTGCAGGTGTTAGGTTTTTTTTCAGCTCAAATAGCCCCATTGTTTTCTATGGGGGAATCGTACACAAGCACGTTTTTGAAGCTGGCTGCGTCCGTAAGCACCGCTGGTATCGAGAGTTGCAGTGGCGTTAAATTATGCTCTACGCTCCCTTTTTGGAGCCTAACGCAGCCCTTCTGTGAACTCTAAATACCAGCAGTATTTAAAAAAGCACGCGTAGCTAACGCACCCCTTTGGCCGCCAAACTCTAAATCTAGCCGTTTCTAAAGTACAAAAAAAAAAAAAAAAAGCTAAGTTACAAAAAAAAAAAAAAAAAAAGTTACAAACATTTTAAAAATATTACAACAATTTTAAGCTAATTACACCTAATCTAAGCCCCCTAATAAAATAACAAAGCCCCCCAAAATAAAAAAATGCCCTACCCTATTCTACATTAAAAAAGTTCAAAGCTCTTTTACCTTACCAGCCCTTAAAAGGACCTTTTGTGGGGGCATGCCCCAAAGAATTCAGCTCTTTTGCCTGTAAAAGAAAAATACAACCCCCCCAACATTAAAACCCACCACCCACATACCCCAAATCTAACCCAAACCCCCCTTAAAATAACCTAACACTAATCCCCTGAAGATCATCCTATCTTTAGTCGTTTTCACTCAGCGAAGGAACCGAAGAGGAGACCTGGAGCGGCAGAAGTGATCATCCAAGGGGCGCTGATGAAATCTTCCATCCGATGAAGTGATCCTCCAGTCGGCGCTGAAGAAGTCTTCCATCCGAGCGATGTCATCTTCCAAGAGGCGCTGAAGAAGTCTTCTATCCAGGCAATGTCATCTTCCAAGCGGGGTCTTCAATCTTCATCCCGCCGACGCGGAACATCCTTCTTTACCGACGGACTACCGACGAATGAAGGCTCCTTTAAGGGACGTCATCCAAGATGGCGTCCCTTCAATTCCGATTGGCTGATAGGATTCTATCAGCCAATCGGAATTAAGGTAGGAAAAATCTGATTGGCTGATTGAATCAGCCAATCAGATTCAAGTTCAATCCGATTGGCTGATCCTATCAGCCAATCAGATTGAGCTCGCATTCTATTGGCTGATCGGTTTAGGGGTTAATAATTTTATTACAGTGGCGGCGGTGTAGTGGGGGGCAGGATAGGGGTTAATAAATTTATTATAGGTTGCGACAGTGTAGGGGGGGCAGGATAGGGGTTAATAAATTTAATATAGGTTGCGGCGGGGTCAGGGAGCGGCGGTTTAGGGGTTAAACTATTTATTTAGTTGCGGCGAGGTGCGGGATCAGCAGGATAGGGGTTAATAACTTTATTATAGAGGGCGACGGTATAGGGGGGGCAGGATAGGGGTTACTAGGTATAATGTAGGTGGCAGCGGTGTCCGGGAGCGGCGGTTTAGTTGTTAATACATTTATAAGAGTTGCGGCGGGGTCTAGGAGTGGCGGTTTAGGGGTTAGTAACTTTATTTCGTTGCAGGGGGCTCCGGGGGCACCGGTATAGGGGGTAGAACAGTGTAGTTTAGTGTGAGTGCTTAGTGACAGGCTAGCAAGAAAGCTGTAAAAAAACTGAAGAGCAGCGAGATCGAATGAGTGATAACTCTCACAGTCCGCTGCTCATCGCCCCGTACTTGGTGCGCGGCTTTTTGACAGCTTTTTTGATAACTTAGGCAAATTTTTGCAGGTCCGCGGCGGCGATGTGAGGCGAGCTTAGGCGGGCGTATTGGGCCGGTGAAGACAGGTAAAATAGACGCGTTGATAACTACCCCCCTGTATTTCACACATCACTTGCAACTAACACACTTCAGCTCTTAGCATCTAATTCACATGAATGCCGCCAACCCGATAAGCTTTGTCAACATACTTGCAGGTTTGGGCATAACAAGGCATGCAGAGAAAAGTCCTAATGTCATGTTTGTGCCTGTACCAGCATGATAGATCATGCTTCACTGTTGCCAAAATCAAAAGTAATAACATTTTAGACCTCATTGACAGTCATAAACATAATTACTGTAAAATACTGTTCATTTTTATTATGTGTTATGCTTATATTACATCTGTTCATACCTCCTTAAAAACTTAGGACTTAGACTCAAATCCTTCCCATTATAAATTGACCATAAAAGTGGAACTTTTAGCGATCTTGATAATTACATTAGGACTAATTCTATGGAACAAGAATATGCAAAATGTTTATATATGACCATGTATCTTATGATGTGCTCTAGACAATAAAAGTGTGTTAACAGTGATTTAAAGGTGTATTGTATATGAATAGGTATTTAACTAGGAAGAGCTCAAAGTTTATACATATATATATATAAACAAAGGAGATATAAAATACGGGCGCAATCCGATATACGGCGCAGGTTTCAGCGCAAGCGTGGAAACCTGCACCGCCCATAGTTTCAGCTCGCATAGCGAGCTATCACATATACGGCGCCGGCAGTTGCTAAAGTGCCGTAAGTCTGACAAACTAGCGATGTCCAGAAATTTCTACAAATTTCTGGAGTCGCCAGTGACTTACAGCACTTTAGAAACTGCCGCCACATACAAAAACTGACTAAATTATAAAATCTCCCAAACTGTCTAACAAGCCTCCCAACATAGCCCGACACGTATACCCCTCTATCCGCAATCCCCCGTCTCACATCTAACAATAAATGTATTAACCCATAAAACCGCCGCTCACATTAGGGGGTTAGATATATAATATAGGTGGCCGCCGTGTAGAGGGCTCACATTAGGGGGTTAGATATATAATAGAGGTGGTGGCGGTGTAGGGGGCTCACATTAGGGGGTTAGCTATATAATATAGGTGGCGGCGGTGTAGAGGGCTCACATTAGGGGGTTAGCTATATAATATAGGTGGCGGCGGTGTAGAGGGCTCATATTAGGGGGCTAGATATATAATATAGGTGGCGGCGCTGTAGGGGGCTCACATTAGGGGGTTAGATATATAATATAGGTGGCGGCAGTGTAGAGGGCTCACATTAGGGGGTTAGATATATAATAGAGGTGGCGGCGGTGTAGGGGGCTCACATTAGGGGACTAGATATATAATATAGGTGGCGGGGGTTTAGTGGGCTCACATTAGGGGGTTAGATATATAATAGAGGTGGCGGTGGTGTAGGGGGCTCACATTAGGGGGTTAGATATATAATAGAGGTGGCGGCGATGTAGAGGGCTCACATTAGGGGGTTAGATATATAATATAGGTGGCGGCGGTGTAGGGGGCTCACATTAGGGGGTTAGATATATAATAGAGGTTGCGGCGGTGTAGGGGGCTCACATTAGGGGGTTAGATATATAATAGAGGTGGCTGCGGTGTAGAGGGCTCACATTAGGGGGTTAGATATATAATATAGGTGGCGGCGGTGTAGGGGGCTCACATTAGGGGGCTAGATATATAATAGAGGTGGCGGCGGTGTAGGGGGCTCACATTAGGGGGTTAGATATATAATATAGGTGGCGGCGGTGTAGGGGGCTCACATTAGGGGGTTAGATATATAATAGAGGTGGTTGCGGTGTAGAGGGCTCACATTAGGGGGTTAGATATATAATAGAGGTGGCGGCGGTGTAGGGGGCTCACATTAGGGGGTTATCATTTTAATGTAGGTGGCGGCGGGGTCCGGGAGCGGCGGTTTAGGGGTTAAGCACTTTATTAGGGAATGAGGTGGGGGATTGCGGTTGACAGGTAGATAGACATTGCGCATGCGTTAGGTGTTAGGTTTTATTTTGCAGGTAGTTTAGGGAGTTACGTGGCTCCAATACGCAGCGTAAGGCTTACTACGCCTGCATTTTGTGGCGAGGTGAAAATGGAGTAAGATTTCTCCATTTTCGCCATGTAAGTCCTTATGCTGTATATTGGATACCAAACTGCGCGGGTTTGGTATACCTGTCTATGGGCCACAGTACACAAGGACTTTCTCCAAAATCTGTTAATGTTTAAAAAACAAAACCATAATATCTGGGTAAGTGTATATAGGATACCAAACCCGCGCAAAATTTGTCGCCGCCGGCTTTTGCGGGCGACGCTGCATATCGGATCGGGCCCTAGGTGTTTAAACTTATTTAGACAAGGAAGCTTTTTAATATTCAAAAGCTGCTATGTGATATGAATTAAAAAAATAAACCCTCAAGAGGTTATTATCGTTCGAAAATTTGAGAAGAAAAGGGAAAGTTCACAGCGCTAATGATAATAAATAAGATCTAAGAATGAGACTCAATTGTGTCTCTATATAATGTAAGTATTGATATAAATTTTTATCATATGTTCAGAAATTCTGATACTATATTTTATAAATCGATGAAGATCCATAAAACAAAATATAAATCTATATATACACTAGAGTCCTTAAATATACTAGTAGTGTTGAGTAGAGAGAGCAAACGCAGCTCACGGC
The DNA here is from genome assembly GCF_027579735.1 of Bombina bombina. NCBI lineage: Eukaryota > Metazoa > Chordata > Amphibia > Anura > Bombinatoridae > Bombina > Bombina bombina. The sequence goes on from NC_069502.1 coordinate 655,900,532, forward strand.
GTGCAACAGGATAACCCAGAAGTAGGTCCCAAAGACAGCAATACGAAAGGAATTTTTTTTATTGACAACTAACTTCTGTTCTCTATTTTGAGTATTATAAGGAGACCAGATTGTAATAATATTATATTATATACTATGAATGTTATGTTACAAATATTTAAATATTATCTGGATTGGTTTCATAGTCATATTTATATACTGTATATACATTCTCTGTTTCAAATTTCATGTATTTTCATTGGGTTGTGTTTTAATCTGATTTATCTGTTTCCCATATGGGTCTTGTAAGATTGTAGAATTGCAGGATTAGCGTTTTACATAGCTTATATTATTTGAATATGCTATTTATAGAGTATATATATATATATATAATTTTTTGGTATACTCTTTACATACTTTTTCATGAAAGGATTCATTTTATTTGCAACACATTTGATATGTGTCTTGTTATAATGCCAAGTTATCATATAGACTGTGTCTAGTTAGGTGTCCTTTGTTTTTAACCTTTTTCTCTCTATGTGGCAGTGCAATAGTTAAATCTGTTGCACATAGCATATAAATAGAGTATGTTTCAACAGAGACCATAGTCTATGAGTAAGCGCCTGTAGGGGGCGTGAAACATGTCAGTCTGTTGCCTTTTAACATGTTTTTAATAAATTTTGTTTGATTATATTACTGGGTTTTGATGTAGTGCCTGCCGCTCACTTTGGACTTAAACATACTATAGGTTTATCTGTGCGCGTTCATAAGGTATGGTTATTTTTATGTTGGGTGAAATTCTTCACAATAATACGTCTTGAGAAAGCAGAATAATAACAACAGGGAAAATGAGCAAACTATCTACTCACATGTAATGCCCTCAATCAGATCAAGTAAGTGATGCACTCTGTGGGAGAGGGAAAGACTTCCCATGGTGACTATACTTCAAAGTCTAAAGGTATGAGTAGAAACTTTGCGGTGTCCAGTTGAACTTACTTGGCAGCAGTTGTCAGCGTTTCTTGTAATCCTCCTTGTTCCCTAATAACGCAGCGCACTGAGAGATATACTCAGCTGCACAGAGTAAAGCAATGAATCAGCGATTGATTATCTAGGCGTGCTTGCACATGGTTTGCGTAAGTGCTAGGAGCTAGTACTGTGCAGCCTGCTTCAAATGTAAAATCTGAAGCAGGCTGCAGTACTAGCGCCTAGCACTTAGGTATATAGAGACACAATTGAGTCTCAATCTTAGATCTTATTTCCTATCATTAGCGCTGTGAACTTTTCTTTTTCTTCTCATTATATATATATGTCATGTACAAAGTATTTAGACAGTGCTCTCAAGTGGAAGATGTTATCGCCGTAAGCCAGAGTGCCACAGAGAGAAAGCATAAAAAACAAAGAGACACAAAAGCATCATAGTGTAGTATGATCACTCAGTTAAAAGGTGGTGAGATTAATAGTGCTCACCTGCTAATTCCTCATTAGTATGAGTTGTATAATATGCTCTGTTGGGATTTGTATCCCCACTGTGTTAAAGATGAGGCACTTAGTCCTAATTTCAGAACCAGTTTGATAAATTACCTGTAGTGGTTAGTTATTTAAAAATTATTTTAAAACCGGATATAAATCAAAATTATTAAAACTCCAGATGAACAGAGTATTTAATCTCCAAAAAGGAATATCACAGCAGTATGCCTAATAATGGCCAGTTCATCCTCCAGAACGTTCATATGTTCATATGACAAAATGTTCCAGATAAACCAAACACTGTCTCTTAAGTATACTGTACAGATATGTATATTTATCTGTAAGGTTAAATTTGGTGTATGAAGTCTCTCATGAAAGAGGAATCAGGCAGTTCCGTTCAGGAAAAAACAAACAGGCAGCTCCGGTGTGGGTCTCCTGGACCGCAAAACTGGATGTGACATCACTCACTGCGTACCTCCGCCCTTACGCATTTCGTGAAGCTCTCTTCACTTCGTCAGAGGGCAATAGAGGAGGATGGCACCAGATTGCCCTCTGACAAAGAAAAGAGCACTTCACAAAACACGTAAGGGCTGTGCTACACAGTGGAATGACGTCACATCGGTCAGGGCCATCTTAATGGCTAAGAGTTCACGATTACCCACATCGTAATTCCTCTCTGCAATAGTAAAGCGTTTAGAGAGAAAGGCTACAGGGTGCAACTTGGAAGTTGAAGGATCCCTTTGGGTTAAGACTGCCCCAGCTCCAATCTCGGAGGCGTCAACATTTAAAGTGAACTGGAGGTCAGGATCAGGATGGTGGAGCACAGGAGCAGAACAAAAGACTTTTTTTCAGAAGAGAGAAGGCATTCATGGCTTCAGGAGGCCAATTTTTGCAGTCTTTGTTCTGTTTAGTCAACTCAGTGAGTGGAGCAACTATCTGGGAAAAGTTCTTTATAAACTTGCGGTAATAATTGGAGAACACCCAAGAATTCCTGAACTTCTGTGAGCTTAGAAGGATCCATGGCAAAACCCTCCTTCGAGATGACATAGCCAAGGAACTGCATCTGGACTTGATCAAACTCACATTTCTCCAGTTTGTCTACCAGAGAATTGTCTCTGAGGCAAAGAAGTACCTGTCTCACGTGTTCATGATGCTCCTCAAGGGTGGAAGAGAAAATAGGGATATCATCCAGGTAGACAATGACAGTGCAATTGAGGAGGTCACGGAAGTCATTGTTGACGAATGCTTGAAAGACTGCAGGGGCATTACACAGCCCAAAGGGCATTACAGTGTATTTGTAATGCCCTGATCTCGTGTTGAAGGCAGTCTTCCATTCATACTCTGGAAAGATACAAATAAGATTTTACACCCCACGTAGGTATAGATTGGTGAAGTAGCGAGCATTCTGAAGTGAATCGTAAAGTTCAGTGATCAAAGGAATGGGATAGCAATTCTTGATAGTGATGTTGTTTAGGGCTCTGTAGTCAATACAGAGTCTGAGCCCACCGTCCTTCTTACTGACAAAAAAGAAGCCAGCCCCAGCAGGAGAAGAGGAAGGATGAAAAAACCTAAAGCTAGGGTTATTGAAGGACTTCCGATGGGAGGGACTAAGAGGTGGCAGCAAGAAGACGGAGCTCCGGCACTGCAATCTCTAAAAACCTAAAAAAAAGGGGTTATAAACACACTGCCACCCCAGATTTCCTACAACTTTATCTTGCTGAGTGACCCGGTGTGGGATTATGCCAGTCGATTGCATCTGTGTGAAGGGCCTGACATCAGCCCTATCCCCTGGTGGTGCTATAACGACGACGGCTGTGTGGGCTGACCCTACTCGCGTTACTACAACCAGACAACACCTGTGCCAGACGAGAAGCATACAGAGGGATTACCACTCCAAAAAGCCTCCTGAACAACTCTAAAAGAGTGGTGGAGAAGCGAGCTCAGTGGTGCAGATATGGCGGCAACGTGGATAGCCATGACTCACTACACCATGACCGGACAGTATATGCATTTGAGCAGAAGCATACAGAGTGATTGCCACCTCAAAGAACCATCTGAAACAAACAAGAGGAGCAGTGAGGTCGCAAACTCAGGGGCGCAGGTAATAGGAACCCCTCACTCTGGGCAACCATATCTTGCAGCTCCACGGCTATAGGCCCTGCAACCTTTTGACTTACATTTCATATACTACTGATACCACCTTCAGAAAATCTTTACACAAACTCCCTTTATCTATCTATCTATAACTACGCAGATGCATTAAGAACCCTCACTGGTCTGTGACGTTGACTATTGACTCGTTTTCATTGTAACATCAAAACTACAAACTCAAACCACTAAACTTCATTTACTCTAATGAAAGTCGACAAATACTTCTCAAAGCTGTCACCTAAACAATCTGACACAACGAGTACAGCTGAAACTCGTATTGTGGAGGTGGAGGATAGACAAGTTGAGGCAGACGTTACACTTAAAAGGGTGTTAAAACAGAACCAATACCTTCTTGACAGGATTGAAGACTTAGAAAATAGGAGCCGCCGTAATAACCTCCACATTGTGGGGGTGCCTGATGCAATAAAGGGCAAGGCATTGATGGAGTTTGTTGCTTCTACTTTTCCTAAACTACTGGGTATTGCTCCAGACCACTTGCCGATTGACATCGAAAGAGCTCACAGAGTGGGCCCGGATAATCCACCGGAGATGCGGAACAGACCATGACAAGTGATCTTCAAGTGTCTAAACTTCCAAAAAAAAGTGATTCTCCTCAGAGCATACAGATCAAAGAAGGAAATTTAATTTGAGGATCACCGACTTCTCCTGTTCCAAGATTACTCAGCTGAGGTCACTAAACAAAGGAAGGATTTTGCCCCACACTGTTCAAAGCTACATGAGCAGGGCTGACAAGTGACCCTACTGTATCCGGCAAACCTTCGCCTAATAACCGCATCAGGCCCAAACATTTTTCATACCCCTCAAGCCTTAGAATCCCACCTGGTGACAGAGAACCGTACCTTTCCTCCTCGCTGAAGAAGATCCCAAAGAACAAGTAACTGTTTGATAGTGAATATTGTTATGCCACCTCCCTGACAGAGACATGTAATGTATACTTACAACTTCTGTTTCTATTTAATCTGTTTTGTTTTCTTTAGGATACTGCAGATGCTAATCTCATTAGTAAATATAGAATCTAACCTCCATTTAAACCACATGGCATCTATACTAGTTATTAGGGACCTAGCACCTTCTAGAACAAATAAATTATCCCTATTCCAGATATGCCTGTGGTTAGTAGGTAGGCTTAAGAATGAGAATAGGATTATGATTATTATTATTCTTTTTTATTTATAAAGCACCAACAGATTCCGCAGCGCTGCCCATGGGTACAAGGAAAACAGTACAATGGAGAAACAATACAATAAAATACAACATTTTACAGACAAATACAGGGGGAATAGAGGGCCCTATACTTACAATCTAGTTGGGTTGGAGGATGTGAAACAGGAGGTGGGGACTGCAAAGGTGAGAATTATATTAGTGAGGAGATAGATGAGGTTAGTTTGTTAATAAGTCAGGGTGATAAGCTTCCCTGAACAGTAAGATCTTTAGGAAACGTTTAAAGGAGGAGAGGTTAGGGGCAAGTCTGATAGCTTGAGAAAGTGCGTTCCAGAGGGTTGGTGCCACATGAGAGAAGTCCTGTAGTCTAGCATGAGAGGAGGTGATGGTAGAGGACGCATAAAGCAGGTCATTGTTGGATCTTAGTGGGCGGGCAGGAGTATATTTGTTGATGAGTGAGGACAGGTAGGGTGGGGCAGCATTGGTGAGGGCTTTGCAGGTCAGGGTGAGAATTTTGAATTTAACTGTGCTGTGAATGGGGAGCCAGTGAAGGGACTCACAGAGAGGTGCAGCAGAAACAGAACATCGAGAGAGGTGGATTAGCCTGGCAGATGCATTTAGGATGGATTGGAGGGGAGAGAGGGAGGCCAGTTAGTAAGTTGTTACAGTAGTCAAGTCGGGAAATTACCAGGAAGTGGATTAGCTGTTTAGTAGTTTCAGCACTCAGAAATAAACAAATTTTGGAGATATTGCATAGGTGGTTGTGGCAGGATGAAGACAGCAATTGGATGTGGGGAATGAAGGACAGATTTGAATCAAGCGTGACTCCGAGACAGCGGACTTGGGGGAATGGGGAGATAGTGGTGCTGCCAACAGTGATGGAAAAATTAGAAACTGGAGTAGAGTTAGAGGGGGGAATTAGAAGTAGTTCGGTCTTGGACATGTTTATTTTTAGGTGGTGAGAGGCCATCCAGGAGGAAATGCCAGATAAGCAGTCACTGACGTGAGAATTGACAGAAGGAGAGAGTGCAGGGGTGGAAAGGTAGATCTGGGTATCATCAGCATAGAGGTTATAGCTGAAGCCATAGCTGTTGATAAGTTTACCCAGTGAAGAAGTGAAAATAGAGAAGAGTAGAGGACCCAGGACAGAGCCTTGAGGTACTCCAACAGACAGAGGCAATAGAGAGGAGGAGTCACCAGCAAAAGAGATATAGAAGGAACTGTTAGAGAGTTAAGAGTGAATCCAGGTGAGGGCAGTGTTACAGAGCCCAAGAGAGCTGAGAGTCCGTAGGAGAAGGGGATGGTCAACAGTGTCAAAGGCAGCAGAGAGGTCAATTAAGATGAGTATAGAGTAGTAGCATTTGTTTTTTAGCAGAAAGGAGATTGTTAGTAACCTTGGTGAGGGCAGTCTCATTGGAGTGTTGGGGACGGAAGCCAGATTGCAGGGGGTCAAACAATGAGTTGGAGGACAGGAATTAAGTTAGGCGATCAAAATATAGTTTTTCAAGGAATTTCGAAGCTAGCGGGAGCAGTGATATTGGGCGGTAGTTTGCAGGGGAGTTAGGGTCCAGGGAGGGTTTTTTTTGAGGATGGGGGTGAACTTTGCATGTTTAAAGGAGGCAGGGAATGAGCCGGTAGAAAGGGATAGGTTGAATATATGAGTAAGAGCCGGAGTGAGGGTGGGAGACAGATAAGGAATAGGGTCAAGTGGGCAGGTAGTGAGGTGTGAGGAAGATAAAAGGGAAGCCACTTCACTCTCAGTGGTTGGGAAGAGGGTGCATAGAGTGGCAGAGGGGGTAACTGGGAGCGAAGTTGGGAGATTGCAGGTTTTTGTAGGGATGTTTCTTCGGATGGCAAGTGTTTTATTGAAAAAGTAGTCAGCAAGGTCTTAAGCACTGAATGCGGATGAGGGGGGTGGTGCAAGTGGGTAGAGGAGAGAGTTGAAAATGGAGTCTTTTAGGGTTTGAAGAGTGAGTGGATATAAGAGAAGAGAAGTAGGTTTGCTTAGCTAAACAAAGGGCAGAGGTGTAAGAGTAAAGAAACATAATTTATGTAAGAATTAATAAATTCATTTCTTTAATATTGGCAAGAGTCCATGAGCTAGTGACGTATTGGATATACATTCCTACCAGGAGGGGCAAAGCTTCCCAAAGCTCAAAATGACTATAAATACACCCTCCACCACACCCACAATTCAGTTTAACGAATAGCCAAGAAGTGGGGTGATAAGAAAGGAGCAAAAGCATCAACAAGGAATTGGAATAATTGTGCTTTATACAAAAAATCATAACCACCATAAAAAGGGTGGGTCTCATGGACTCTTGCCAATATGAAAGAAATGAATTTATCAGGTAAATTCTTACATAAATTATGTTTTCTTTCATGTAATTGGCAAGAGTCCATGAGCTAGTGACGTATGGTATAGCAAATACCCAAGATGTGGCACTCCACGCAAGAGTCACTAGAGAGGGAGGGATAAAAATAAAGACAGCAAATTCTGCAGAAAAATTAATCCACAACCCAAATCAAAAGTTTTAATCTTATAAAGAAAAAAACTGAAATTATAAGCAGAAGAATCAAACTGAAACAGCTGCCTGAAGTATTTTTCTACCAAAAACTGCTTCTGAAGAAGAGAAAACATCAAAATGGTAGAATTTAGTAAAAATAAGCAAAGAAGACCAAGTTGCTGCTTTGCAAATCTGATCAACAGAAGCTTCATTCTAAAAAACCCAGGAAGTGGAAACTGACCTAGTAGAATGAGCCGTAAACCTCTGAGGCGGGGATTTACCCGACTCTAAATAAGCATGATGAATCAAAAGCTTTAACCAAGACGCCAAAGAAATGGCAGAAGCCTTCTGACCTTTCCTAGAACCAGAAAAGATAATAAATAGACTAGAAGTCTTTCTGAAATCTTTAGTAGCTTCAACATAATATTTCAAAGCTCTTACCACAGCCAAAGAATGTAAGGACCTATCCAGAAAATTCTTAGGATTAGGACATAAAGAAGGGACAACAATTTCTCTACTAATGTTGTTGGAGTTCACAACTTTAGGTAAAAATTTAAACGAAGTCCGCAAAAACCGCCTTATCCTGATGAAAAATCAGAAAAGGAGACTCACAAGAAAGAGCAGATAAATCAGAAACTCTTCTAGCAGAAGAGATGACCAAAAGGAACAACACTTTCCAATAAAGTAATTTAATCTCCAGAGAATGCATAGGCTCAAACGGAGGAGCCTGTAAAGCCTTCAAAACCAAAATAAGACTCCAAGGAGGAGAAATTGATTAATGACTGGCTTGATACGAACCAAAGCCTGTACAAAACAATGAATATCAGGAAGTTTAGCATTTTTTCTGTAGAACAGAACAGAAAGAGCAGAGATTTGACCTTTCAAAGAACTTGCAGACAAACCCTTATCTAAACCATCCTGAAGAAACTGTAAAATTCTAGGAATTCTAAAAGAATGCCAAGAGAATTTATGAGAAGAGCACCATGAAATGTAAGTCTTCCAAACTCGATAAAAAATCTTTCTAGATACAGATTTACGAGCCTACAACATAGTAATAATCACTGAGTCAGAGAAACCTCTATGACTAAGTGTTCAATTTCCATACCATCAAATTTAATAATTTGAGATCCTGATGGAAAAAACGAACCTTGAGATATAAGGTCTGGCCTTAATGGAAGTGGTCAAGGTTGGCAACTGGACATCCGAACAAGATCCACATACCAAAACCTGAGCGGCCATGCTGGAGCCACCAGCAGCACAAACGATTGCTCCATGATGATTTTGAAAATCACTCTTAAAAGAAGAACTAGAGGCGGAAAAATATAGGCAGGTTGATAACTCCAAGGAAGTGTCAATGCATACACTGCTTCCGCCTGAGGATCCCTAGACCTGGATAGGTACCTGGGAAGTTTCTTGTTCAGATGAGATGCCATCAGATCTATTTCTGGAAGCCCCCACATCTGAACAATTTGAAAAAACACATCTGGGTGAAGAGATCATTCTCCCGGATGTAAAGCTTGATGAAAGAGATAATCCGCTTCCCAATTGTCTATACCTGGGATATGGACCAGAGAAATTATACAGGAGCTGGATTTTGCCCAAGCAAGTATCCGAGATACTTTTTTCACAGCCTGAGGACTGAGAGTCCCACCCTGATGATTGACATACGCCACAGTTGTGACATTGTCTGTCTGAAAACCAATAAACGTCTCTCTCTTCAAAAAGAAGCCAAAACTGAAGAACTCTGAGAATCACACGGAGTTCCAAAATATTGAATGGTAATCTCGCCTCTTGAGATTTCCAAACCCCTTGTGCTGACAGAGATCCCCAGACAGCTTCCCAACCTAAAAGACTCGCATCTGTTGTGATCATGGTCCAGGTTGGATGAACCGAAGAGACCCATAGAGCTATATGATGGTGATCTAACCAAGTCAGAGATAGTTGAATATTGGGATTCAAGGATATTAAATGTGATATCCTAGAATAATCCCTGCACCATTAATTCAGCATTAAAAACTGGAAAGGTTTCATATGAAAATGAGCAAAGGGAATCTAATCCAATGCTGCAGTCATGAGACCTAAAACTTCCATGCATATAGCTACTGAAGGAAATAATAGAGACTGAAGGTTCCGACAAGCTGAACCCAATATAATTGTCTCTTGTCTGTTAGAGACAAAGACATTGACACAATCTATCTGGAAACCTAAAAAAGGTGACCCTTGTCTGAGGAATCAAGGAGCTTTTGATAAAAAGATCCTCCAACCATGTCTTTGAAGAAACAACAGAAGTTGAATCATATGAGATTCTGCAGAATGAAAAGACTGAGCAAGTACCACGAGATCGTCCAAATAAGGAAACACTGAGAACCTTGAAAAGATTCTTAGAGCTGTCGCTAGGCCAGAAGGAAAAGCAACAAATTGGTAATGCTTGTCTAAAAAAGAGAATCACAGAACAATGAAAATAATCTGAATGAAAACAGAATATGAAGATATGAGTCCTGTAAGTGTATTGTAGGCAAATAATGCCCTTGCTGAACAAAAGGCAGAATAGACCTTATAATCACCATTCTGAAAGATGGTACTCTAACATGACAATTCAAAAGTTTTTCTTTCTTTGGGACAATGAATAGTTCTGAATAAAACCCCAGACCCCGTTCCTGAAACGGAACTGGTATGAATACCCCAGATAACTCCAGGTCTGAAACACACTTCAGGAAAGTTTGAGCCTTTACTGGAATAGCTAGAATATGTGAGAGAGAAAAAGACTTCTCACAGGCGGTCTTACTCTGAATCCTATTCTGTACCCCAATCTAAGAAGTTTGGACCGAATTAAACCAAACAACTTTAGAAAAGTCTTAACCTGCCCCTACCAGCTAAGCTGGAATAAGGACCGCACCTTCATGCAAATTTGGGGGCTGACTTTGATCTTTTAAATGGTTTGAATTCATTCCATTTTGAAGAAAGCTTCCAATTAAAAACATGTTACTTGGGGAAGAATTAGGATTCCGTTCCTTATTAAGAACAAAAATTAATATAAGCTTAAGTTTTACTCTTAGAACTTAATCTTGAAGCAAAAAAACTCCCTTCCCCAGAGTAACAGTTGAAAGTATTGAATCCAATAGTGAACCAAATAATTTATTACCTTGGAAAAATAAAAATCTGGATTTTAGAAATAAAATTAGCATTCCAAGATTTAAGTCACAAAGTTCTTCTAGCTAAAATAGTTAAAGACATAGATTTAACCTCAATTGTGAAAATATAAAAAAAATGACATCACAAATGAAATTATTAACATGTTGAATCAACTTAACAATGCTAAACAAATCACAATCCGATACTTGTTGTGCTAAAGTATCCAACCAAAAAGTTGAAGCAGTTGCAACATCAGCCAAATTGCAGGCCTAAGAAAAGGACCTGAAAATAAAATAATTTTCCTTAGATAAGATACAAGTTTCCCATCTGAATAAAGTTAAAAATAAATACTATTTTCCATAGGAATAGTAGTATGTTTAGCAAGAGTAGAGATAGCCCCATTAACTTTGGGGATCTTTCCCTAAAACTCCAAACTAACTGCTGGCAAAGGATACAATTTAAAAACCTTAAAGAAGGAATAAAAGAAGTACCAGGCCTATTCCATTCCCTAGTATCAGGAACTGGAAAAAAACCTCTGAAGAAACCACAGGAGGTTAATAAGCAGAATTTAAATGTTAGCTAGTCTTAAAATCAAAAGGACTAGTCTCCTCAATATCCAATATAATCAACACCTTTTCAACAAAGAACGAATGTAATTTAAAAGTAAAAAAGTAGATTTGTTAGTGTCAATATCTGATGAAAGATATTCTGAATCAGATACATCCTCATTAGAGAAGGATAATTCAGTACGTTGTCGGTCATTTGAAAATTCATCAACTAAATGAGAAGTTTAAAAAAGACCTTTACATTGTATTAGAAGACGGGATGGCAGACAAAACCTTTAGAATAGAATCAGAAAAATAATCCTATAAATTCCTAGGTATATCTTGTACATTAGATGTTAAAAGAATAGCAATAGATAATGCATTAATACTGATGGACTCTGCATGTAAAAATGTATCATGATAACTTATTACAAACCATAGCTAAAGATAAAAATGCATAACATTAAAATAAATGAACTTAGCTTTGGTAGGACTGATATCAGTCATCAAGAATCCAACAGTGTTTTCTGATGCAGGAACAGTTTTTGAGATATCTTGCAAATATAAGAGAAAAAACAACATATAAAGCAAAAAATCAATTTCCTTAAATGACAGTTTCAGGAATGGTAAAAAAATGCAAACAAAATAAGCCTCTGAAAACCAGAAGCAGAATGAAATAAAGACTTAAATAATGTCAGAAATCTGACGCCAAGTATGATACCCACAACTGACAAAATATTTTTTGGGGTCAAGAACGTCTGCAACAAACACGAGCGTCATAGATTACGCAACTATGTGAAAATTCTCGGCGCCAACTAAGACGCCGGAAATTATGAAAATACGTCAACAAACAATAAATTATAGCATTTTGCGCACCCGCAAGCCTAACAGCACGCAATTTAGAAATAATGTCAATTTGAAAATTCCAGGTAAGAATTTTTTTTTTTTAATATGCATTTCCCAAAAATGAAACTGACAGTCTGCAAAAAGGAAATATACTGATAAACCTGAATCATGGCAAATAGAAGTACAAACATTATATTTAGAACTTTACAAATAAAGTGCCAAACCATAGCTGAGAGTGTCTAAATAAAGGAAAACCTACTTACCAAAAGACACTCATCTACATAAAGTAGATAGCCAAAACAGTACTGAAACGAGAATCAGCAGAGGTAATGGTATATAAGAGTATATCGTCGATCTGAAAAGGGAGGTAGGAGATGAATCTCTATGACAAATAACAGAGAACCTATGAAATAGATCCCCATCAGGATGACCATTGCATTCAATAGGTAATACTCCCTTCTCATCCCTCTGTCATTCACTGCACTCTGAGAGGAACCGGGCTTCAGCATGCTGAGAAGCACATATCAACGTAGAAATCAAGCACAAACTTCACCACCTCCATAGGAGGCAAAGTTTGTAAAACTGAATTGTGGGTGTGGTGGGGGTGTATTTATAGGCATTTTGAGGTTTGGGAAACTTTGCCCCTCCTGGTAGGAATGTATATCCCATACGTCACTAGCTCATGGACTCTTGCCAATTACATGAAAGAAATGAACTTATAGTGCATGAAATCAGGTTCAGAGCGGGATTGCACTTTGAGCAATGCGGGAGCATTTTTGTAGGTGGCGTGTTTGTTGGGAGTGCCAGGGCTGTAGCTGACGACATGGGGCTTTGCAAAGTTGGGGCGGAGCGAGAGTGTCAAGTGCAGTGGAGAGAGTATTGTTGTAGTGGGTTATAGCAAGGTCAGGGCAGGATATCGTGGAAGTGTGAGGGAGGCATATTTGAATAAGATTGGAGAGTTGGGGAGGGTCCACAGTGTGCAGATTTCTACTGGTGCGGGGCGAGGGGGGAAGTAGGTTTAGCATGTATATTAGGATGAAAGGTGAGCAGATGGGGATCTGAGGTGGGAAATGGGCGACAGGCAACATCAGAGAGAGAGAGCAGAGATAGGAAAATACCAGATCAATAAAGTGTCCATCACGGTGGGTAGGGAATAGGGTGGATTGTGAGAGGCCGAAGGAGTTAGTGAGTGAGAGATGTTTATAGGCAGCAGGGGCAGATGGGTTGTCAATAGGATGTTGAAGTCCCCCAGAATTAGGGTAGGTGTATTTGTAGAGAGAAAGTGAGGAAGCCAGGCAGCAAAGTTGTCAGGGAATTGGGAGGTTGGTCCAGGGGTGTGATAGATAACTGCCACTCTGAGAGAGAGGGGGGAGATTAGGCCTTGTTATGTATACAGAACTGTTTTATGTAACCCTAACCCACTAACTTTAACATAATTAAAATAAATCTAAATAAAAATTACAATTAATACCTAAATAATTCCTATTTAAAACTAAATATTTACATATAAAACAAACCCTAAGCTAACTACAATATAACTAATAGTTACATTGTAGCTATCTTAGGTTTTATTTTTATTTTACAGCTAAGTTTGTATTTATTTTAACTAGGTAGACTAGTTAGTAAATAGTTATTAACTATATACTAGCTACCTAGTCAACATAAATACAAATTTACCTGTAAAATAAAACCTAACCTGTCTTGCACTAACACCTAACATTACACTACAATTAAATCAATTACATTAATTAAATACAATTAACTAAATTACAAAAATATAAACACTAAATTGCACAAAATAAAAAAGAAATTATCAAATATTTAAACTAATTACACCTAATCTAATAGCCCTATCAAAATAGAAAAGCCCCCCCCACATGTAATGTGAAAATAAAGGTATTTTCTTTTACCTAATTGGTGCTGTGGATTCCATTTGTATATCTTCAGGCCAGACATTATACAAACACCCTAATGGACACACTCCCCAACTTCTGGGACCTTTCCCCAATAGCTCATATACATATCGCTTACAAAATGGGAAACTATTCGTTATCCCTATATATCACCAGCTCCTGACGTATACCTCTAAAAATGTATTGGAGGACATCACTGCCAAACTTCAGAAGGAGGATATAGGAGATATCTCAACTAAAGAAATTCTTACTAGTCTAGAAAGAACTAAAAAAGCAAGCTTAGCAGCCCCAATTAGAGAAATGCAAATCAGAATAATAAGCAGAGAGTACATTACCCCTGCCAGAAGATCCTATTGGAATCAATCCGCCCCAAATCATTGTGTTAAATGCTCATTACCTAAACCCTCAATTAAGCACTATTTTTATGATTGCCCACATATTAATAAATTTTGGGCTCAACTGCAATACTGGGGAACCATTACCTTTAAAACAAACATCTCAATAGACGCAAAATCTGTATTTCTAGTCTCCTGGAACACTCAACACAAAGACCTACATCCAATACTCACACTATTTATTTTTTATTTTTTTTTTAAATAATTTTTTTATTGAAGTTTAACACATAAATTTACAAGCAAACATCGCCCTGGGGCAAAAATTACACAAGTGTAGATAATACATTGTCTATAGGTTGACAATTTTTGGAAATAGAGAAACAAGATATACATGTACTAATATAATTACTTATCAAATCGTAAGCTGGAAAATAGACAATAAGTTTAGGCGAAATGGAATACAACTTCATTTTATGTTATCCGTTTAATATATGCTCTCCACAGAACTGTAGAAAATAAACAATAGAGTATCCAGGTTAGAGAAGTCAAGCTGTGGAGAGTTGGCTTATGCATCAGCCACCTTTGGGCTGAGATATCTAGGGGGGGGGGATATTCAGCGGGTAAGCACCGCTATATGTATAGGAAAGAGGGAGGGGGGGGAGGGAGCCTTATATGAGTATGCAAAGTTTAAGGTTTAAAGTATGAGCTGGGAGGTTAGAAATGTCCAAGGAGGGGGAGTCCCAGGGCTGACTAGGGGTTATTAAATCTAATAAATAGCGAATTAGGGTATTCCCTGTCGATAAGCTTCTCCTTTATTGGTGTGATTGTATCAATATTGTTGAAGGGAAGTTAGCTAAAATAGGGGCATTATCAGGGCGTAGAATGGTTTTAACCCTGTATAAATTACGAGCCAGGAGATTGTGAGAGTAGGTTGGTCTTGACCATATAGCGGGGTAGATGGAATGTACCCCTATTGGCTTGCCTTACTTAGGGGGAGTATATACGCTGTCAAGACCTAATAGAAGCTCTTTATTTTTTATTTTTATTTTTTTATAGAAGTTGTACTCGTAACACAGGCCTTAATAGTAAACAGGTCAATAATTAACAGCAATAAGAAGGGGTGATTGCATCTGTCTAAATAACCCGTGTGGGACATATAACAAACCTGGGCATGACATCTTGTTTATATTATACAATCAAATACTCATACACATATAGTAGGCGATAAATATACCTTGCATATAGTTGTTACAATATTAGTATATAGACTGAACAGTAAGCTGCATGACACAGGAAGGTATAAGCAAGGCGTATTAAGGCAAAAACCATTTAAGTAATGCACAGATTTTTAGTGTAATAAATATTTTAACTAATGTAGAGAGCTGTACTCGTAACACAGGCCTTAATAGTAAATAGGTTAATATATAACAACAATAAGAGGGAGTGATTGCATCTGTATAAACAATCAGTGTGGGACACCGAACAAATCTGGGCATGACACCTTGAATATATTATACACTCAAATACTCCTATATACATAGTAGGTGGTAAATATACCTTGAAGCAGTAAAGTATGTGCTTGATGATATATGTAACCTCATATTGAATTTGAAATCACATAGTAGAGATATCAGGCTACTACATTGCATAAATTCATACCAACTGTATCACATAGTTATGGAACAGAGATATTGACCAACACCCTTAAATAAGATACTAAGAGAGCCGTTGCATTACTTTTTACATATGGAGAGATTTTAAGTCAGTTAAAAATGTTATGTCTCAGTTTAAGAAGCTTAGGTGTCTATTCAAGCTCAGTCCCAACCAATCCGATATCTATAGAACCCCATATTAATCCATTCTAGAGATAAAAGTATATGGGGATAGTGAAGGAAGTGGCACTAGGAGTAAGTTTAGTTAGGCCATAATAATTATTCCTTAATATGAACATAGCCACACACAACAAAAAACTTTTGTACTCCTATAGAGGGAGCCTAAAAACATTTACACACAAGCTAAAAACAGCAAGTATAATTAGGTCAAATTTAAATGTATTTCAGAAAACATGAGAGTATTAGGAGACAGGGTCTAATTTGGCCATTTAGGTGGAGTGAGCGCCCATGCGCCGCTATCTAATGAAGCTAGGCTGACATCTCATAGTATTTAAAAGGTTAATTGTCAGGGGTAAGGGTAGACTTAGAGATAAAATATCTAGATATGTTTTCCTCCGTGACAATATAGATTATTGGTGCCCCATATATATATATATATATGTTTAAACAGGGGCATATAATATAAGCTTTAAACATACTGCGACAGTTTGCACCATCTAAATAGGGTTGTGTAATAGGTACTATCTCCTACAATCAGCTTTGTATGAGGATATATGTCTAAGTAAAACTGAGTGCTACCAAGCTCATTAAATTGACTCATATATAAGATAGATATACTTTAAGTACCAACACATGCAGGAGCTTACATATATGTATATCCAAATAAGACATATCTAGAAAAGCTCTAATGGTGTGAAGTAATAATATTTGAACAGAATAAGAGCCAGTATGATATGATGTGGCATAAAACTAGTGAGTAGCTGTATTACATTCCTGCACCTATATTTACTGTGAGTGACAGCTGGCACATAGCAAAAACAACATTTTTGAAATATAATGTAAGTCCAGGAGGGGAACATGGGAAACATATATGCTTGAGTATGTACCCTCCTATGCTTTACCTCCATGTTTTTAAAATTACCATGTACCAGTGTTTCATGAAATGAGATATATGAGGTGCCAACAGCATGTTTAGTGCACATTTAAGTCTTTCAAAGTTAGGCCAGTATAATATGATGCGGTATAAAACTAGTGAGTAGCTGTATTACATTACTGCACCTATATTTACTGTGAGTGACAGAGCTGGCACATAGTAAAAACAACATTTTGAGATATAATGTAAGTTTAGAAGGGGAATATGGGAAAAACTTAAATTTAGAATAAGCTTTGCATGTAAGAGCATTATCACAAATTAACCCCTCAATCCAAGATTTTCAAGCTTATGAGCCGTCATTAGGATATAATAGATCAAATAGATCAAAAAATATAGGGCAGTATCTTAGTGATAGATCAGTATTGCAGAGCATCAAGCGTTTGTTAATGCCATCTCTTAGTAAGTTCCTGGGTGAAGACAGTGAAAACAAATACTGCTGAATTAGTAACTATCACTATATTTGTAGTAACAAGTGTGCAGAGCAGAAGGGTAATACAAAAACAACTGTCCAACAGTTCACTACCATCAGTCTTGTTCCTTTTGTAATGGGCAGTGCCCTCTTCTGCTATAGGAATAAGCCTTAGGTGAGACTTCAACCAATACCTCTTACAAGCCGGGGAGTTGCGGGGCCAAACTGAAAAACTTTTGTGTCACAAACCATGAACGCAGATCTAAATTCAAAGTCTGCGTCCCATCTGACTCTCACTGTGTCGGTCTGATGCAATAGAGGGCAATAATCTGCAGCCATAACAAGAGCGCAGGGAGCGACCATGGAAAACCAATCTGACCTCATATTTGAAACAGCTCTGCTCGCTTTTGTCTCACTATCAGTGGGAGCACAACCAAAAGCCTGCACCTTATCTGTGTCGGAAGGCTCCAACAGGGAGGAAGCATCAGTTTCCCAGACGCAATCTTGTGCCAGTAGAATAGTAGGCAGTAAATCTCCATCGCGGTAGTCAGGCTCCTCTATGTTAACAGAAGCCGACAGGTCTAATGTTTGCCCCAGCGCCTCCTTCTGAAGTATCCGTTTCGGTGCTTCTGCGGTATTCACCGCGAGTGTTGCACAATCAGCTGGCCTCAAGCAATATCGGTCTTGTGAAGGGCAAGCTAGATCCTTAGCGCCGTTCCATCGTAGTGATAATTGGCGTCGTTCTGTCGGAGTGTCTGTCAAGGGGGGCTCTTTAAGTGCGTCTCCAGACAGGCTTCTCGGTATTCCCCACGTTACTGAGATCAGCGTGTCAGTTAGATCAGTGTAGCAGCTTGTTATCTGCTGATCCAGACCTTGTAATAAGGTGTAAAGTAGCTCCTGGGTCTCCTCCATGTTGAGAGCAGTTTCAGGCTCAGACCTATTGACGGGTATCAGCAGAGGTAGGCCCAAGTATCCGGCCTCACTCGGTGTAGCAGATCTCTATAGTGAGGGTGCTAGACACGGGGTTAGCAATCAAAATCGAGTCAGGTAGAGTGTCCTTGCTTTGTAGATCGGCTGATAGATAATTTAACATAAAATTTAGCTCATTTTATTTCTATATTTAGTTATTTTAGTTAGGTACGGCCTAGGAGCTCAGAAGACACATGTCTGATCACCTCGGCTGTTGGCTCCGCCCCCCCACACTATTTATTTTAATAGCACAGCATTGTATCTTAGAACACTGGATCTCTAGGAAAAGCCCCACTAAAACTCAATTCAAACAAAAACAACTCAGGCAGTTGTTTATTGAACAACTTGACGTTAACTTAGACACCAAACACAGGCTGAGACACTTTTTAATTAAGTGGGAAAAACTTATCATAACATTACCCCTTCTCCAACAACGTCAGATAGTAAAACCCATTCCTAAAACAGGAAGTCTTTTTAGAAGCAACTCTTAGAGGGGAATGGAATAACATAGTGGAAATCACAGACCGAATTAAACACAACCTGAATACTTATGACTGAATAGAAGGTGGAGAGAAAACCCTTAGCCCTGTTACATTGGTAAGGTAACAGGAATGTTTGAGTTTGCATTTATGCAAAACACCAGAAGATTAGGCTGATACTGAAATCAGAGCAACAACACATAGGCACCCATGTCTAGACAAATGGTCACATACATCCCCAGAAACCATTATATCAACCTGCTTCCTATGTCCTGCTACTATTTTTTATAGATATGTTTCTATGTTTTTGTTTATGTGCTTAATTTAATTTAAAAGTTGGATATTGTTTTTTTGGTTATATAAAAAAAAAAGAAAAAGGGAAAACTACATGGACTCAACAATAGACTCTATTCTTTTATTCACGGAAAAGATGATCTCATTATAATATAGAGTATTGTACAAATCTTCCAGGAGACTTGGGAAATTAATCATAATTATATGTAAACTGTAATGATCTATACATTTTGTTTATCTCATGTATGACATCTTGTAAGCAATGTCATTTGATCAGTCTGTATTGATATTTGTTTCCCCAAATAAAGATAAAAAAAACCCTATAGCTAGGTTTTCTTGAATATACTCCTCCATTGACTTGGTTTCAGCTTTGGAGAGTGGATAAGTCCTCCCTTTAGGGAGTGGGGCTCCAGGAAAGAGGTCAATTTTGCAGTTGTAAGGATGGTGGGGTGGCAGCACATCAGCTGCTTTCTTTTCAAATACATCTATGAAATCTGCATATACTGAGGGAAGGCTTGAAGGGGTCTGTAGACTGGCTATGGGAATGTCGAGCAGAGGGAGCAGAGGAGTAACCTTAGCAAGGTAGTAGTGGAAGCAGGATGTACCCCAAGAGGCCAACTGTTCCTCAGCCCAGTCGAACTGTGGAATGTGTATACGAAGACAAAGAAGACCAAGGATGACAGGTTGTGCTGGAGAATGAATGACATCAAACTGCAACTGTTCGGTATGAATGACTCCCAAAGTCAGGGTTAGGGGAGCTGATTTAAAATGGATTAAACCTGATCCAAGGGGAGTGCCATCCACAGTAGTTATTTTGAGACATTGTTTTTCTGCAGAAGAGGTAAGCCTGCCTGAATCATAAAACGGTGATCAAGAAAATTTCCAGCTGCCCCTGAATTAATGAAGGCTTGAGAGTGGACAGAATTCTGAAGGAAGGTCAGGGTAACGGGTACCAGGATCCAAGAGGAGTGAGGGGTTTTAGTAGTGACCACACTTAGAGGTACCCCAATATTATCCTCTAAGCATTGGCTTTTCCCAGCAGAATATCACAGTTCTTAAGCTGGTGTGAGTCTTTCGGATTCAGAGGGCTTGAGGGAGCAGAGATCCATGGGTTCCTCTACAGAGGTAACTGTAGGTGCTGAAGGGGTAGAGAATAGTCTAGAAACCGGTTGTGTAAGAGGACGAGAGGGAAGGATTCTACGAGTTCTGTCTCTCTCAGCTTGTCTCTCCTGGAAGCGAGAATCTAAACTGATACAAAGTGATGTAAATTCATCCAGGGAAGAAGGAACATCACGATAAGTACGTTCGTCCTTGATGCTTTCATGCAAACCTCTCCTAAAGGCTGCCTTGAGGGCACTGCCGTCCCAACTGGTCTCAAGTGCCAAGGTGCAAAACTCAGCATATTGTGCCACAGTCCTATTGCTCTGGCGGAGATCCAAGAGAGAGTATTTTGCAGCAGAAGCACGGCCAGAAGTCCCAAACACAGTGTAACACTTGTGGTATACTCCTCTATCAGACCAAACTCATTATCCCAGCATCAGGCAGGCAGGGTTTTGCAATAGTAAAGCAATCCAAGGGCACACCACTAGAATAGGCAGGCAGGGTTTGGCAACAGTAAAGCAATCCAGGGGCACACTACTAGAATGGTCAGGCAGGCAGGGTTTAGCAACAGTAGAACAGTCCAGCAGAGTAAGGGTTAAGGCAGGTAGAGTAGTCAAACAGGCAGGTTCAGCAACAGCAATTAATCCAGCAGTTTAAGGGTTAAGGCAGGTAGAGTAGTCAGGCAGGCAGGTTCAGTAACGATATGAGGCACAAGAAAGAACAATCTGTCACACCCAGTAGCACACAAAGTAACACATATACTTGGGCAGTGACAGATCATTCATTCTTCAAAGATTTAAATAGGCGCAGATTCACGCCACTGAGGTCCACCCAGCATCTGGAGCGTGCGGCGATGCCCCTGACAATGAGCAGGGAAGGAGATGTTGCGCCCCTAGCAACGGCTAGAGCGGCGTGGCACGACACGCAGAAGATAATGCAGTAACGAAAGCATCAGCATCGTTCAGGAGTTAAACGCTCTGTTCCAAAAGGGGAGAGACCCAGGCCAGGACCTTGTCTTTCAATAAAGGAATGATAAAGATGACCTTTGACTGATGAGACTGGAAGGTGTGAGGATCATTGTAAAAGTGCAGCCTGCACTGGTTAAGAAAATCCCTACAGTCAGTAGCACCATCGTAATTTTCAGGCAAAGGTATCAGGGGTATGTTTCCAGAAGCAGGGGAAGAGGAAACAGCACAGGTAGCTGGGACTGGCTGTGCAACAACAGGAGTAGTGTTCTTTTCGGCTACCAATGAGGAGAGCATAGCAGATATAGCCTCTAGTTTAGAGAATTTTGAGAGACCGTTCTCTCTAAATAAATATATAGGTTCCAACAACCATTTGATTTATCGATCTGAGTTTATTTGTCTAATTGCCTAATTGCACTAATTTTGTCCCCACAGCGCATTTGAAATGATTTGGTCTTTATAGTTGGCTCTGCCATTATATACCTGTGTAATACTTAAGCCTTTGGCGCTCCTATACATCATCACTGCTATTATCCTAGAATCTGTTAGGGACTCTTTATAGTGAGCTTGGATTCCATATAGGCACTAGTTACTTTATCTTTTTTGAGTCTCTAGTTTAGAGTCCACATTTGGCAAGTGTACGGTATGGGTTCCCAACATCTGTCCCTGAAGATGGACTGCTCTTGCAACCTCATTTGCATCAGTGGCCCAAGTATAATGTAATGCTCGTGGGATATTCCTCTATCAAACCAAACTTGTCCAGTAGTCTTCTTATCCCGGCATCAAGTGGAGTGAAAGGAAATATCCCAGAGCAGAGAAAGTTTGTAAAATGAGGTAATTAGTACTCAAAGTAGTCAGGGCAGCTCTGAGCAGGCGGACAGACATCGCCGGAAATCAACCCGATCGAGTACGATCAGGTTGATTGACACCCCCTGCTGGTGGCCCATTGGCCGTGAGTCTGCAGGGGGCGGCGTTGTACCAGCAGCTCTTGTGAGCTCCTGGTGCAATGCTGAATATGGCGAGCGTATTGCTCGCCGTATTCAGCGAGGTCTGGCGGACCTGATCCGCACATAAACACGGCGGTAGTGACTCGTTGCTATGGTCATTACCATAGACGCAGGCGGTGCTTCAACACCACATGCGTGGTGATGAAGCACCACCTGCGTCTATAGTAACGACCATAGCAACGAGTCACCACCGCCGCGTTTATGGCAATAGCTATAGCGAGCAGCGGCGCAGCAGCAGCAGCAGCAGCGTGACACTGATCACTAACATTCTCTGGTAGTCCTTTTCTATCATGGACTTGTAATATCAGACTGTGCACTATACCGTAACCTGAATAAAGTTGTTTTTGTTTTAATCTTCACCCGGTGCTCCTGGAACTTTCTCTTTCACTGTAAATTTTCCATCTCAAGTGTCCTAAAAACAGATTACTTCACTTGACTCTGGCTTTCAACCCACTTGACCAGGTTCTGTTACAATTACCATACATTCTCTCTACAAACACATATCTTTTTAATAAATAATGAATCTGTGGCTAAACTCATCAACCATGTTTTCAGCTGCATAATTTTAAAACAATCTATAACAAATAGTGTTCTCACCTTTCTTAGTGACATTTACCATCTTTTTTTTTTGGAAGACATCAGTTTATTAATAAAAAAGGTACATACATCAAACTGGACTGCAATCTCACCTAACTAATGAAAGAAAATAACGGTATGCAGCATATTACCTTTTCCAACTCAATCTTCAGTTCCTCTTTCTCCTCCTCAGACATTATTTCAACGTACTCAATGTTTGCCACCGTGTCTTCATCAGTTTCCTGGAGTGGCTGAGTGTCAAGTAGATCTTTAAAAGAAAGATCCCAAATATAAACTGTCAAAATACTAACAGAAATGCGCTGAAATGTTATCAATAACAAAACATGTACAGTTTATGGAAAATATTTAAATAATAATTGAATTTTTAGAAGATAAATGAAGGGTTGCAATAAATTTGGTGATGTGGGGATTAGTTGTAATGGCTTGTACTGTCAGCATTAATGTTATGGTTTGCAGAAGAGATGAGCTATTTAGATCTTAAAAGAATAGTAAACATCATGTAGTCTTGCAATAAATTAGTGTAGTGTAGTCACTACACTAGAGAATAAGAAATAGAAGGTATATATATATGTGTGTGTGTGTGTATACATGTGTATTTATGTGTTTAAAGGTGTAAATAGAAGACATATACAGTATATACACTTTTGAGCCCTTCCCAGTCAAATACCTTGAAATATGCAATATAATTTGTATTCAATTTTAATGTTTTAATGTATTTTGTATTTGAAATAGCTTTTTATATATCTGTATACACAATCTCTCTCTCTCTCTCTCTCTTTCTCTCTCTCTCTCTCTCTATATATATATATATATATAGATATATAGATAGATATAGATATATATCTGTATATATTCAGATAGAAACAAAGGTATATATATATATATATTTAAATATATATATATATATATATATATATATATATAAAAATGCTCTTTTTATTTTTAAATAGATATTTCTATTCATATATATATATACACATAGGTATAGACATATATTTTACATACACATATAATATATAAAGAACATTTTCTTCTATGTGAAGATCATAGGAATGTCAAGTATTCTTAAAACACCTTCGGCTTTAGCGCAGTTGATGTAGCACAGTGTTGGGTTAGCACATGAGTGAAAACTAATAGGCATTTCTTCAGTGCGCCCCATGGAAGTCCATGGGAAGAAGGAGTTAGCACAATCACAATATCCGAAGTCCTGAATTTAGCACGCCTGTGTCTTTCACTCGCGCCATAACGTTTTACTTTCAACTTGTATTAAGCACTAATGCTGCCTCACAACTTATAATTTTGCCCATGGCCATTAATGAGAACATCATGCTGGAATAAAAACTTTAAATGAACATAAACAATGTACGTACAAATGATATCGGAATTGTTCATATATTTATCTATATAGAGAGAGAGACATATATAAAAGCATCTTTACACCTACTGACTGAAGGGTGTTGCCATTTGGAATCTAATTAATTATTAGTTATTCAGTAATTTATTACCACAGACATGATTAGTCATCATATCCACATTAGTGTTAGGGGTTATGAATCATTAATCAAATTAACAAAAATATTAGCAGCTTTCCACACAGAACAAGTTAATTGTTTTAATGATAATTATGCTTAAAACCATTAAACATATTGCAATTAGTTTGCTACAGACCACTTATAAAATTAAGCTTTAAAAGTGTGACCTAAACTTCGCTAGTACTATCATGCACATATTTAATCTTTGTTTCTAATAGTTATAATTACATAAAATACTAGAAGCGATGCCAGATTTATCTTTGCAATTAAGGGCTAGATTACAAGTGGAGTGCTAATTTATTGCGTGCCAGTTAACAGGCAAATTTGCCCGTTTACGGGGGCACGATAAATAGCATGCCATTACAAGTTGCCGGTTATTGCTACCGCGAGATTGGGGTAGCAATTAGTGCTCATAAAATTACCCAGAGATCAGATCTCTGGTTAATTCTAAAAATGTCCCCCAATTGACCCCAAAATAAAGCCTTAATAAAATAAAAAAAAAGTAGCATCTTTATTTTTTATTAAAAATAACTGCACAAAGCAGTTTTTAGGGTTTAAAGTGTGCGGAGACAGAGCATACCATTTTAGAAAAAAACGGCACTAAAAAGTGCCTTTACATTGCGGACTAAGGGGACTGTATAATTACTATAAATATATGTGTATATGCTTTAATACATTAGGGGTGTTAAAAATAATCGTTTTCCTGATGCATCGCGATGCGGCCTTGAACGATGCTGCATCGATGTTTTGAGGAACAGAATCGATTCGGGTCAGTGACGTCATTATGCGACGTCACGTGACCCTGAGCTCCAGCTTGCTTGGGAATTATCCATACAAAGCACAACAGAGCACTCGGGACAAAGGTTATTGCGGTAACAGTAAGTAATAGTTCTGGTGTGTTGTGCCTTTCACATATCAGCGGGAGTCAGATTGTGGGGACTCACATCCAGGATCGCTATTACGTGATTTTCACAAGCCTTTGATCAGAAAAAAACTGCTCATATACATTCCCTAGTCAGAAATTTAGCATGTACTAGTACTACCCAAAAGTTTGCCAGCTTCTGTCCCCTATACAGACAACGGTAAAGCATTTTCAGATGGTTTTTGTACTTTTTTTTGTAGCATATTAATAGTACTATGCATTTCTCTGTATTTATTATAGTGTAAAACTGCAGATATTTTAACACCTAAATTTCTATTTCATAAAGATTAGAATAAATACTCATGATTTGCAGTTCAACACATCATGGCATCATTTACCCTGACAGCCAAAGATGTATTTCAAGTGTCTATCTGCAGCAGTAGGACAGAGCAATAAATAAAGATGCTAGGATGTAAATTCCAGGAAAGCAGGACATAAAAAAGCACAGTTAGGTAAACAGGCACAAGTAAAAAGGAAAAAGCAGGGAGAAAATTCATACACCTGCAGGTGAATATACTACAGGTAGCCCTCAGTTTACGCCGGGGTTAGGTTCCAGAAGGAATGGTTGTAAATCGAAACTGTTGTAAATTGAAACCCAGTTTATAATGTAAGCCAATGGGAAGTGAGGGAGATAGGTTCCAGGCCCCTCTCAAAATTGTCATAAGTAACACCTAAAACATTATTTTTAAAGCTTTGAAATGAAGACTTTAAATGCTAAACAGCATTATAAACCTAATAAAATAATCACACAACACAGAATTTATAATTAAACTAAGTTAAATGAACAAAAACATTTGCTAAACAGCATTATCTACCTAATAAAATAATCACACAACACAGACTTTACTTGCATTTTTCTGCAAACAGTTCTTTCTATGCATTCCAATCTGGACTGATTTATAGACAGGAAGATCTTGTTCCTTTGAAATCTGCTCGATAGCTAAGTTCTGGTTAAATTGATTAATTTCAGCTTGCTTGGCTTTGCTGCAACACAAGCAGACAGCTCCACCTACTGGCTATTTTAATAAATGCACTGCTTCTCAATGCTTTTCAATAGCAGTCACATGACTGGAAAAAAAGGTTGTTATTCTGAAACGGTGTAAATTGAACCGTTGTAAAACGAGGGCCACCTGTATATATAATACCCACCAAAGAAGGTCACAACACTGGTGGTTGCTACATCAGTTGCTATATATATATATATATGTGTGTGTGCATATATATATATATTATACATAATACATATGTATATATATATATATATATATATATATATGTATATATATATATATATATATATGTATATATAGTGTGTATGTGTATATATATATATATATATAAAATATGGAATAGAACAAGTTCATGAAAATCATGGGCAGTAATCGTGATGCATCACGATGCATCACAGAATCGAATGGAATTGTTACCATGATAATCGTATTTGAATCGAATCATGAGACAAGTGAAGATGCGCACCCCTAATATACATATATATTTATGTGTTAATATGTATATATATATATATATATATATATATATATATGTTTATATTCATATACATAAATATTTCATATTTGCTGCCCATCGCTGCGTGACTTACCCCTTCGCTGCGCTATGTTCTCAGCTGTGTCTGACAGCATGAGAACGAGGCTCCCATCGGAGCCTATGAAAGTGCTCTTTCATAAGCACAAAGCTTCCATGCAATGCAAATGTGAGGTTGAGTTCACATTGCGCTTTACTTGTAATACCAGAGCACATTTGTGGGCGCTGGTATTACTGAGTGGAGCACAAATATCTTGCTTGCATAAGCAATATTTTGCAATCTGGCCCTAAATGAATAACTTATTTGTGAAAAAATATTCTGTAAATAAAAGACTGAGGGCCAGATTAAGAGTGGAGTGCAATATTTGCGCTCCACTCAGTAATACCAGAGCATACAAATGTGTGCTGGAATAACAAGTTGAGCGCAATGCGAATGCAACCTGCATTGCAAGAAAGCATTGCGCTCATGAGATGGGAACCTCGTTCTTATGCTGTCATACACATAACACAGCACAGAACCTAGTGCAGCGAAGGAGGTAAGTTGCGCAGTGATGGGCAGCACATTTACAATAAATATGAATATATACATATATATTTATGTGTTATATGTGTATATAAGAATATACATATATATTTAATGGAATAACACAGTCCCCATAGACCGCAATGTAAAGGCACTTTTCATACCCGCTCACTTTCAGCCCTCAAAACTGGTTTGTGCACTTATTATTTAAAAAAAAAATCTACATTTTTGGGGCAAATGGGGGACATTTTGAAAATTAATCTGATCTCTAGTTAATTTTTGTAGCGCTAATTGCTACTGCGAGCTTGCGGTAGCATTAAATAGCCACTTGTAATGGCTGGTTATTTATCGTGCGCCCATAAACAGGCGAATTAGGGCTCCACTTTTAATCTAGCCCTGAATTAGCAGATTTTTTTGGTGAGGGGGCTTTTGTGTAAACTTTGAGAAAATGCCCCATTTGATCTGTTGAAAATTGGTTGTTATTTAAATAATTAGAACATATATTTAGGGCATAAAAACATGTAATGATACATATAGGCATGGGTAGTGACAAACTCAATATTTTTAAATGGCAGCTATTCATATTTTCCTATCTGTGACAAAATAAAGTAATTTCTACAAAAAGACTTTGATGCAGACAGAAAAAGTATGCCTTTTTGTTGTTACTGTTGCCACATAATGCTGAAGACGTGTATTCCTACCCATCAGCTGACTATTTCACCTGTAGTTAAAAGGATATCAAACCCTAACATTTTCTTTTGTGATTCAGACAGAGCAGACCATTTTAAAAACATTTCCAATTTACTTCTATTATCAAATTTGCTTCATTCTCATGATATTCTGTGTTGAAGAGCTACCTAGGTAGGCATCTGGAGCACTACATGGCAGGAAGTAGTGCTGCCCTCTAGTGCTCTTGCAAATGGATCACATTCTTGCAAAACTGCTGCCATATAGTGCTCCAGAAATGGGCCGGCTTCTAAGCTTATGTCCATGCTTTTCAACAAAAGATACTAAGAAAAGTTGTTTAAAATCAAATGTTCTGTTTGAATCATGAAAGAAAAATGTTTGGTTTGATGTCCCTTTAAGATAAGATTAATATCTAGCCTGTAACACATCCTGAGGGCTGGAGTTGAGATACACTGCTCTAAAGTCTACTTCAGTATGCACTCATGAAAATTTAGGTTTCAACGAGGGATACCAAGAATAAGAGGTAAATTAGATAGCAGAAATCAATTGAAAAGTTAGCGCACACTGTCTAAATCATTTATATTTAACTAGTCCTAAAGCCCGTTCACACGGGCCATTTTTTGCAGTACAGCGTCCCACACCCCTTGTGCTCTCTCTCTCTCCCTCCCCCTCTCTTTTGCTCTCTCTCTCCCCCCTCTCTTTTGCGCTCTCTCCCCCCTCTCTTTTGCGTTCTCTCCCCCTCTCTTTTGAGCTCTCTCTCTCCCCCCTCTCTTTTGCACTCTCTCTCTCCCCCTCTCTTTTGCGCTCTCTCTCTCCCCCTCTCTTTTGCACTCTCTCCCCCCTCTCTTTTGCGCTCTCTCCCCCTCTCTTTTGCGCTCTCCCTCCCCCCTCTCTTTTGCGCTCTCTCTCCCCTCTCTCTTTTGTGCTCTCTCCCCCCTCTTTTGCGCTCTCCCCCCCTCTTTTGCACTCTCTCCCCCCTCTCTTTTGCGCTCTCTCTCTCCCCCTCTCTTTTGCGCTCTCTCTCTCCCCCTCTCTTTTGCACTCTCTCCCCCCTCTCTTTTGCTCTCTCTCCCCCTCTCTTTTGCGCTCTCTCTCCCCCCTCTCTTTTGCGCTCTCTCCCCTCTCTCTTTTGTGCTCTCTCCCCCCTCTTTTGCGCTCTCCCCCCCTCTTTTGCGCTCTCTCCCCCCTCTCTTTTGCGCTCTCTCTCTCCCCCTCTCTTTTGCGCTCTCTCTCTCCCCCCTCTCTTTCGCTCTCTCTCCCCCTCTCTTTTGCTCTCTCTCTCTCCCCTCGCTTTTGCTCTCTCTCCCCCCTCTCTCTCTCCCCCCTCTTTTGTGCTCTCTCCCCCCTCTCTTTTGCGCTCTCTCTCTCCCCCTCTCTTTTGCGCTCTCTCTCTCTCTCCCCCCTCTTTTTCGCTCTCTTTCCCCCTCTCTTTTGCTCTCTCCCCCCCTCTCTCTCTCCTCCTCTCTCTCTCTCGCTTTCTCTCCCCCTTCTCTCTCTCTCTCCCCCCTCTCTCCTCCCTCTCTCCCCTCTCTCCACCCTTCTCTCTCCCCCTTTTCTTTTGCTCTCTTCCCCTCTCTTTTGCTCTCTTTCCCCCTCTATTTTGCTCTCTCTCCCCCCCTTGCTCTTTCCCCTCTCTTATCCTATCTTTAGCTCTTTCACATCTCTTTTGTTTTCTCCCCCTCTTGCTATCTCTCCCCCCTCTCTATCTCTCTCCCCTCTATCTCGCCGTGCGCGACCATGCCAGGCCCCACCCCTTCACACCCAGCTCCGCCCCTTTCATGCCCAGTCACGCCCCCATACGCACCCGGCCATGCCCAGTTCTGCCCCCACCGCAGATCAGGCAGGGACTCTAAGGCCAGGTGTTTTTGTCCTTGTGCTGTCTCTACTGTTCATGACAGCTTCGGGCAAACACACTTAGCCTTTTATAGTATAGGATGATCTATTAGAATGTTTGTAATAAAAGCATCAGTTAATGCACTTCATTTGGCTACTTTTTCTTTTCCTTAGTATATTGTATATCATATACCTCAATGTTTCAAAAACTGTGCTAAAATAATGTAAAATAATACAGTAAACTGCTTTAGCAATCCATACAATTTGTGTGATCATTAACAAATGTCATATTTATTCAGATGGGTATAATTTTTGATAGCAGGAAAATAGTTTGGACGGAGATGCAGGAATGTTTGCAAGCCCATAAATGCCACACCCACTATGGTACTTTGCATTACCAAAAGCCTCAGTCGTCAC
Organism: Bombina bombina; assembly: GCF_027579735.1. Taxonomy (NCBI): domain Eukaryota; kingdom Metazoa; phylum Chordata; class Amphibia; order Anura; family Bombinatoridae; genus Bombina; species Bombina bombina. Next base: position 655,930,632 of record NC_069502.1, read on the forward strand.
TGAATCATCTCCTGCCTATGGGTGTTTTTTATGTTTATTTGAAACAGCTGAATCTCCTATCCTGTCTGGCGGTCATATTCAATTCCACAGACTGGGCTAGTCAAAATGATATTTCCTGTGTCTTAATGTCTGTCACCAAATTTTGCTCTTATGTTGCGTAAGGCTGGCCGTGATATTAATTTATCAGGAGGTGTAAAGTAGCTTTGTCCGTCTTTTAACTAAGCCCCTTTGGAATGCATATCTGCTGTAAGAATCCAACTGCTTACAAATGGTCTTTTTTTTCATGAGCCTCACAAAACTGATTTAGCATGAAGATTACATTAACTCCTCTGTCTAGTCGATTTTAAAATGATCCTTTTGTCAGTGAGCACTTGTGACTGCATATATCTGTCAGATCCCTCTATCTCGCCGTGCGCAACCGTGCCAGGCCCCGCCCCTTCATGCACGGTGCCGCCCCTTTCACGCACAGTCACGCCCCCCGTGCACACCCGGCCACGCCCACTTCTGCCCTTTGGATTTGGAATGCATATTTGCTGTAAGAATCCAACTGCTCACAAATGCAAATGGTCTTTTTTTCATGAGCCTCACAAAACTGATTTAGCATGAAGATTACATTAACTCCTCTGTCTAGTCGATTTTAAAATGATCCTTTTGTCAGTGAGCACTTGTGACTGCATATATCTGTCAGATCCCTCTATCTCCACCCCTTTCACGCCCAGTCACGCCCCTGTGAACGCCCGACCACGCCCACTTCTGACCGCACTGCAGATCAGGTAGGGACTCTAAGGCCATGTGTGTTTGTCCTCGTGCTGTCTCTACTGCGCATGACAGCTTCGGACAAACACACTTGGCCTTTCATAGTATAGGATGTCACTTAAAATATGCTAATGTTTTCATTTGCTTCCATTCCGTTTAAAGTTTCATAGTTAATCACATACACCTAGATTACGAGTTTTGCATTGCGGCTTTTAACGCTGAAAAAAGCGTAAAAGCAGGAACGCACCATTGGGAGTGGTGTCGGTATTGCTGTACTGCATGCATTGTAGCCTGTAATGCAACGTCAATCCCGCACTCAAAAAAATGACGTTTTTGCATGGAATTTCCATAGCGCCGGTATTACAGGTTGTGCGGTGAGGCTAAAATGCTTACGTTACAGCCTATACCGACACGATCCATACCGCCATCTGAGAGCAGTAGTTATGGATTTTGTTTAACAAAAATGTTTCACAAAACTTATAACTAAAATGTTACAAAGTACACTAACACCCATAAACTACCTATTAACCCCTAAACCGCCGCCCTCCCGCACCACAAACACTATATTAAACCTATTAACCCATAATCTGCCGCCCACCCACATTGCGACTATTAAATAAACCTATTAACCCCTAGTGGGATATTTATCAAGTTGTCAACTGCAAATACACTGGAATTCTGCAGCGTAATTGTTGCAAGCTTGATCCAACCTAGTTATCAAAGCCTACAGACCGACAAAAGTTGAAATCTGTGACGTAACATACGATCCACCAGTCCCAATCCGACACAGATCGATGCTTACGTCATTACATATGTTCCGAAAACACATTCGGCACTATTTGACACTTTTTCAAAGTTATCAAATAGTTAACAGGTACGCTCGCGGCTATTCCGGCCCAGTGTACCTGGTTTTCAATCTGCCACCCTGGACGCTGTGGATGCAATAGGAATCAATGGGAGTCTGAAAGCAGCGAAAGCTTATGTTCGATGCTGCCAGATATCCCATTGATTTCTATGGTAGAAAACCAGTTACGTTTACACATAACACCCTAACATAAGCCCAGAGTCTAAACACCCCTAATCTGCCGCTCCGACATCGCCGCCATCTACATAATGTTATTAAACCATATTTCACTGCTCCCTGACCCCGCTGCAACCTAAATAGAAGTATTAACCCCTATCATACCGCTCCCGGACCCCGCCGCCACTAAATAAACTTATTAACCCCTAAACCTCTGGCCTCCAACATCACTGCCACTAACTAAACCTATTAACCCCTAAACCGCCAGCCCCCCACATCGCCATAAACTAAATTGAGCTATTAACCCCTAAACCTAACAAGCCACTAACTTTAAATTAAAATTACCACATCCCTATCTTAAAATAAATTTAAATTTACCTGTAGAATTAAAATAAACTATTTTTAAACTATTAATTAACCTACCCTAACTATTATACTACACTAAAATTAAACTACCACTTAAATTAACTAAATTACATATTAAAAAAAACCTAACCCTACTCAAATTATTTAAATCTACTAATTAACCTTATTAAAAATTACTAAATTACAAAAAAACAAACACTAAATTACGAAAACAAACAAACCACATTATCAAAAATAAAAAAGAATTACACCTAATCTAATAGCCCTATCAAAATAAATAAGCCCCCCAAAATAAAAAATAGCCTACGCTAAACTACCAATGGCCCTTAAAAGGGCCTTTTGTGCGGCATTGCCCCAAAGAAATCAGCTCTTTTACCTGTAAAAAAATTACAAACAACCCCCCAACAGTAAAACCCACCACCCCCACAACCCACCCCCCCAAATAAAAACCTTATCTAAAATAACCTAAGCTCCCCATTGCCCTGAAAAGGGCATTTTATGGGCATTGCCCTTAAAAGGGCATTTAGCTCTTTTACTGCCCAGACCCTACTCTAAAAATAAAACCCACCAAAAAACCCTTAAATAAACCTAACACTAACCCCCGATGATCAACTTACAGTTCTTGAAGTCCCGCTTAAAGGATCAATCCAGCCAGCAAAAAGTCTTCATACGGGCGGCAAGACGTCTTCATCCGGACGGCCTCTTCCATCTTCATCCAGCCGGCAAAGTCTTCATCCAGACGGCATCTTCTATCTTCATCTATCCGGCGTGGAGCGGGTCCATCCTGAAGACATCCGGCGCGGAGCTCCTCTTCAATACGGTCGCTGCTGTAAACTGGAACTTGAATGCAAATGACGTCATCCAAGATGGCGTCCCTTGCATTCCTATTGGCTGAAAGGTTCCAATCAGCCGGATGGATGAAGATAGAAGATGCCGTCTGGATAAAGACTTTGCCAGCTGGATTAAGATGGAAGAGGCCGCCCGGATGAAGACTTCTTGCCGGCTGGATGGATCCTTCAAGCGGGACTTCAAGAACTGTAAGTGGATCGTCGGGTGTTAGTGTTAGGTTTATTTAAGGTTTTTTTTTTGGGTTTTATTCTTAGAGTAAGGTCTGGGCAGTAAAAGAGCTAAATGCTCTTTTAAGGGCAATGCCCATACAAATGCCCTTTTCAGGGCAATGGGGAGCTTAGGTTATTTTAGATAGGGTTTTTATTTGGGGGGGGGTTGGTTGTGGGGGTGGTGGGTTTTACTGTTGGGGGTGTTTGTATTTTTTTTTTTTTACAGGTAAAAGATTTCTTTTATTTTTTATAACTTAGCAGTTTTTTTTTTAATTTAGTAATTTTTAATAATGTTTAATAGTAGATTTAAATAATTTGAGTAGGGTAAGGGTTTTTTAATATGTTATTTAGTTAATTTTATTGGTAGTTTAATTTAAGTGTAGTATAATAGTTAGGGTAGGTTAATTAATAGTTTAAAAATAGTTTATTTTAATTCTACAGGTAAGTTTAAATTTATTTTAAGATAGGGATGTGGTAATTTTAATTTAAAGTTAGCGGCTTGTTAGGTTTAGGGGTTAATAGCATAATTTAGTTTATGGAGATGTGGGGGGCTGGCGGTTTAGGGGTTAATAGGTTTAGTTAGTGGTTAGTGGTAGTGATGTGGGAGGCCAGAAGTTTAGTGGTTAATACGTTTATTTAGTGACGCGGGGTCCGGGAGCGGCGGGATAGGGGTTAATACATTTATTTAGGTGGCGGCGGGGTCCTGGAGCGGCGGGAAAGGGGTTAATAACTTTATTTAGGTGGTGGCGGGTCCAGGAGCAGCGGGATATGGGTTAAACATTTTAGTATAGTGGCGAGATCGATGACTGCTAGTATAGACGCGAGATCGATGACTGCTAGTTAATAACAGTCTGATGCTCATCGCCCCGTACGTGGTGCGCAACTTTTTGGCTGCTTTTTTTATAAATATGGAGATCATATTCAGGTCCGCAGCCGTGATGTTAGGCGAGCATATTGGTGCCAGCAAATGCTGCATAGTTGAGGCTTTGATAAATATCCCCCCTAATCTGATGGCCACCCACATGGCAAACACTATTTAAATATATTAACCCCCTATTCCACCACTCCCTGACATTGCCGCCACTATAATAAAGTAATTACCCCTATTCCGCCGCTCCCTGAAATCGCTGCCACTAAATAAAGTTATTAACCCCTAAACCTCTGGTCTCCCACATCTCTGCCACTAAATAAACCTATTAACACCCTAAACCGCCGGCCCCCCACATTGCAAAATACTAAATTAAACTATTAACCCCTAAACCTAACACCCCTCATAACTTTAAATTAAAATTACAATATAACTCTTTTAATTTAAATAAATAAAAACTTACCTGTGAAATAAAAATAAACCTACCATTAAACTATAAATTAACCTAACCTTACTATTCTAATAAAATAAAAAATACTACCAATTAAAAAATCTAAATTACAAATGTAAAAAAACCTAACACTACGAAAAAACTAAGGCCTAGATTTGGAGTTCGGCGGTAGCCGTCAAAACCAGCAATAGAGGCTCCTAACGCTGGTTTTGGCCGCCCGCTGGTATTTGGAGTCAGTGATTAAAGGGTCTAACGCTCACTTTTCAGCCGCGACTTTTCCATACCGCAGATCCCCCTACGCCATTTGCGTATCCTATGTTTTCAATGGGATCTTTCTAACGCCGGTATTTAGAGTCGTTTCTGAAGTGAGCGTTAGAGCTCTAACGACAAAACTCCAGCCGCCTGAAAATAGCAGGAGTTAAGAGCTTTCTGGCTAACGCCGGTTCATAAAGCTCTTAACTACTGTACCCTAAAGTACACTAACACCCATAAACTACCTATGTACCCCTAAACCGAGCTCCCCCCACATCGCCGCCACTCGATTAAAATTTTTAACCCCTAATCTGCCGACCGCCACCTACGTTATCCTTATGTACCCCTAATCTGCTGCCCCTAACCCCGCCGACCCCTGTATTACATTTATTAACCCCTAACCTGCCCCCCACAACGTCGCCGCCAGCTACTTAAAATAATTAACCCCTAATCTTCCGACCGCAAAGCGCCTCCACCTACGTTATCCCTATGTACCCCTAATCTGCTACCCCTAACACCGCCGACCCCTATATTATATTTATTAACCCCTAATCTGCCCCCCTCAACGTCGCCGACACCTGCCTACACTTATTAACCCCTAATCTGCCGAGCGGACCTGAGCGCTACTATAATAAAGTTATTAACCCCTAACCCGCCTCACTAACCCTATAATAAATAGTATTAACCCCCTAATCTGCCCTCCCTAACATCGCCGACACCTAACTTCAATTATTAACCCCTAATCTGACAACCGGAGCTCACCGCTATTCTAATAAATTGATTAACCCCTAAAGCTAAGTCTAACCCTAACACTAACACCCCCCTAACTTAAATATAATTTACATCTAACGAAATAAATTAACTCTTATTAAATAAATTATTCCTATTTAAAGCTAAATACTTACCTGTAAAATAAACCCTAATATAGCTACAATATAAATTATAATTATATTGTAGCTATTTTAGGATTAATATTTATTTTACAGGCAACTTTGTAATTATTTTAACCAGGTACAATAGCTATTAAATAGTTAATAACTATTTAATGGCTACCTAGTTAAAATAATTACAAAATTACCTGTAAAATAAATCCTAACCTAAGTTACAATTAAACCTAACACTACACTATCAATAAATTAATTAAATACAATACCTACAAATAAATACAATTAAATAAACTAACTAAAGTACAAAAAATAAAAAAGAACTAAGTTACAAAAAATAAAAAAATATTTACAAACATTAGAAAAATATTACAACAATTTTAAACTAATTACACCTACTCTAAGCCCCCTAATAAAATAACAAAGCCCCCCAAAATAAAAAAATGCCCTACCCTATTCTAAAATTAAAATAGAAAAGCTCTTTTACCTTACCAGCCCTTTAAAAGGGCCCTTTGCGGGGCATGCCCCAAAGAATTCAGCTCTTTTGCCTGTAAAAAAAACATACAATACCCCCCCCCAACATTACAACCCACCACCCACATACCCCTAATCTAACCCAAACCCCCTTTAAATAAACCTAACACTAAGCCCCTGAAGATCTCCCGACCTTGTCTTCACCACACCGGGTCCCGATTGGTCCAGAAGAGCCTCCGAAGTCTTGATCCAAGCCCAAGCAGGGGCTGAAGAGTGACGTCCATCCTCCAGCTGAAGTCTTGATCCAAGCGGCGGCTAAAGAATTCCATCTTCAGGCAGAAGTCTTCATCCTATCCGGGCAGAAGAGTAGATCCGGACCGGCAAACATCTTCATCCAAGCCGCATCTTCTATGTTCTTCCATCCAATGACGAGCGGCTCCATCTTGAAGACCTCCAGCGCGGATCCATCCTCTTCTTCCGACGACTAGACGACGAATGAAGGTTCATTTAAAGGACGTCATCCAAAATGGCGTCCCTCGAATTCCGATTGGCTGATAGGATTCTATCAGCCAATCGGAATTAAGGTAGGAAAATTCTAATTGGCTGATGGAATCAGCCAATCAGATTCAAGTTCAATCCGATTGGCTGATCCGATCAGCCAATCAGATTGAGCTTGCATTCTATTGGCTGATCGGAACAGCCAATAGAATGCAAGCTCAATCTGATTGGCTGATTGACTTCAGCCGGAGGATGGACGTCACTCTTCAGCCCCCGCTTGGGCTTGGATCAAGACTTCGGAGGCTTGGATCAAGACTTCGGTGGACGGATCGGTGAACCCGGCGTGGTGAAGACAAGGTAGGGAGATCTTCAGGGGCTTAATGTTAGGTTTATTTAAGGGGGGTTTGGGTTAGATTAGGGGTATGTGGGTGGTGGGTTGTAATGTTGGAGGGGGGTATTGTATGTTTTTTTTTTACAGGCAAAAGAGTTGAATTCTTTGGGGCATGCCCCGCCAAGGGCCCTTTTAAGGGCTGGTAAGGTAAAAGAGCTTTTCTATTTTAATTTTAGAATAGGGTAGGGCATTTTTTTATTTTGGGGGGCTTTGTTATTTTATTAGGGGGCTTAGAGTAGGTGTAATTAGTTTAAAATTGTTGTAATATTTTTCTAATGTTTGTAAATATTTTTTTATTTTTTGTAACTTAGTTCTTTTTTATTTTTTGTACTTTAGTTAGTTTATTTAATTGTATTTATTTGTAGGTATTGTATTTAATTAATTTATTGATAGTGTAGTGTTAGGTTTAATTGTAGATAATTGTAAGTATTTTATTTAATTAATTTATTGATAGTGTAGTGTTAGGTTTAATTGTAACTTAGGTTAGGATTTATTTTACAGGTAATTTTGTAATTATTTTAACTAGGTAGCTATTAAATAGTTATTAACTATTTAATAGCTATTGTACCTGGTTAAAATAATTACAAAGTTGCCTGTAAAATAAATATTAATCCTAAAATAGCTACAATATAATTATAATTTATATTGTAGCTATATTAGGGTTTATTTTACAGGTAAGTATTTAGCTTTAAATAGGAATAATTTATTTAATAAGAGTTAATTTATTTCGTTAGATTTAAATTATATTTAACTTAGGGGGGTGTTAGGGTTAGGGTTAGAATTAGCTTTAGGGGTTAAAAAATTTATTAGAGTAGCGGTGAGGTCCGGTCGGCAGATTAGGGGTTAATACTTGAAGTTAGGTGTCGGCGATGTTAGGGAGGGCAGATTAGGGGTTAATACTATTTATTATAGGGTTATTGAGGCGGGAGTGAGGCGGATTAGGGGTTCATACATTTATTATAGTGGTGGTGAGGTCCGGTCGGCAGATTAGGGGTTAATAATTGTAGGTAGGTGGAGGCGACGTTGGGGGCGGCAGATTAGGGGTTAATAAATATAATATAGGGGTCGGCGGTGTTAGGGGCAGCAGATTAGGGGTACATAGGGATAACGTAGGTGGCGGCGGTGTGCGGTCGGCAGATAAGGGGTTAAAAATTTTTAATAGAGTGGCAGCGATGTGGGGGGGGCCTCGGTTTAGGGGTACATAGGTAGTTTATGGGTGTTAGTGTACTTTAGAGCACAGTAGTTAAGAGCTTTATAAACCGGCGTTAGCCCAGAAAGCTCTTAACTACTGACTTTTTTCTGCGGCTGGAGTTTTGTCGTTAGATTTCTAACGCTCACTTCAGCCACGACTCTAAATACCAGCATTAGAAAGATCCCATTGAAAAGATAGGATACGCAATTGACGTAAGGGGATCTGCGGTATGGAAAAGTCGCGCCTGGAAAGTGAGCGTTAGACCCTTACCTACACGACTCTAAATACCAGCGGTAGCCCAAAACCAGCGTTAGGAGCCTCTAACGCTGGTTTTGACGGCTAACGCCAAACTCTAAATCTAGCCGTAAGATAACAAAAAAACTAAATTATATATAGGTTATTTTAGATAGGGTTTTTATTTGGGGGGGGTTGGTTGTGGGGGTGGTGGGTTTTACTGTTGGGGGTGTTTGTATTTTTTTTTTTTTACAGGTAAAAGATTTCTTTTATTTTTTATAACTTAGCAGTTTTTTTTTTAAATTTAGTAATTTTTAATAATGTTTAATAGTAGATTTAAATAATTTGAGTAGGGTAAGGGTTTTTTAATATGTTATTTAGTTAATTTTATTGGTAGTTTAATTTAAGTGTAGTATAATAGTTAGGGTAGGTTAATTAATAGTTTAAAAATAGTTTATTTTAATTCTACAGGTAAGTTTAAATTTATTTTAAGATAGGGATGTGGTAATTTTAATTTAAAGTTAGCGGCTTGTTAGGTTTAGGGGTTAATAGCATAATTTAGTTTATGGAGATGTGGGGGGCTGGCGGTTTAGGGGTTAATAGGTTTAGTTAGTGGTTAGTGGTAGTGATGTGGGAGGCCAGAAGTTTAGTGGTTAATACGTTTATTTAGTGACGGCGGGGTCCGGGAGCGGCGGGATAGGGGTTAATACATTTATTTAGGTGGCGGCGGGGTCCTGGAGCGGCAGGAAAGGGGTTAATAACTTTATTTAGGTGGTGGCGGGTCCAGGAGCAGCGGGATATGGGTTAAACATTTTAGTATAGTGGCGAGATCGATGACTGCTAGTATAGACGCGAGATCGATGACTGCTAGTTAATAACAGTCTGATGCTCATCGCCCCGTACGTGGTGCGCAACTTTTTGGCTGCTTTTTTTATAAATATGGAGATCGTATTCAGGTCCGCAGCCGTGATGTTAGGCGAGCATATTGGTGCCAGCAAATGCTGCATAGTTGAGGCTTTGATAAATATCCCCCCTAATCTGATGGCCACCCACATGGCAAACACTATTTAAATATATTAACCCCCTATTCCACCACTCCCTGACATTGCCGCCACTATAATAAAGTAATTACCCCTATTCCGCCGCTCCCTGAAATCGCTGCCACTAATTAAAGTTATTAACCCCTAAACCTCTGGTCTCCCACATCTCTGCCACTAAATAAACCTATTAACCCCTAAACCGCCGGCCCCCCACATTGCAAAATACTAAATTAAACTATTAACCCCTAAACCTAACACCCCCCATAACTTTAAATTAAAATTACAATATAACTCTTTTAATTTAAATAAATAAAAACTTACCTGTGAAATAAAAATAAACCTACCATTAAACTATAAATTAACCTAACCTTACTATTCTAATAAAATAAAAAATACTACCAATTGAAAAATCTAAATTACAAATGTAAAAAAACCTAACACTACGAAAAAACTAAGAAATCTAAATTACAACAAAAAAAAACAAATCCTCCGAAAAATTTAAAAAATCTAAGTTTACCAAAAATAATAAACACATACGCCTAGATTTAGAGTTTTGTCGGTAACGACCCGCGTAGCTAACGCTGGCTTTTTTCCCCCCGCACCTTTTAAATACTGCTGGTATTTAGAGTTCACAGAATGGCTGCGTTAGGCTCCAAAAAGGGAGCGTAGAGGCATATTTACTGCCACTGCAACTCTCAATACCATCGGTGCTTACGGACGCGGCCAGCTTCAAAAACGTGCTCGTGCACGATTCCCCCATAGAAAACAATGGGGCATTTTGAGCTGAAAAAAAACCTAACACCTGCAAAAAAGCAGCGTTCAGCTCCTAACGCAGCCCCATTGTTTCCTATGGGGAAACACTTCCTATGTCTGCACCTAACACCCTAACATGTACCCAGAGTCTAAACATCCCTAACCTTACATTTATTAACCCCTAATCTGCCGCCCCCGCTATCGCTGACCCCTGCATAATATTATTAACCCCTAATCTGCCGCTCCGTACACCGCCGCAACCTACATTATACCTATGTACCCCTAATCTGCTGCCCATAACACCGCCGACCCCTATATTATATTTATTAGCCCCTAATCTGCCCCCCACAACATTGCCTCCACCTACCTACAATTATTAATCCCTAATCTGCCGACCGGACCTCACCGCTACTCTAATTTTTTAACCCCTAAAGCTAAGTCTAACCCTAACCCTAACACCCCCCTAAGTTAAATATAATTTAAATCTAACAAAATAAAATAAATCTTATTAAATAAATTATTCCTATTTAAAGCTAAATACTTACCTGTAAAATAAACCCTAATATAGCTACAATATAAATTATAATTATATTGTAGCTATTTTAGGATTAATATTTATTTTACAGGCAACTTTGTAATTATTTTAACCAGGTACAATAGCTATTAAATAGTTAATAACTATTTAATGGCTACCTAGTTAAAATAATTACAAAATTACCTGTAAAATAAATCCTAACCTAAGTTACAATTAAACCTAACACTACACTATCAATAAATTAATTAAATACAATACCTACAAATAAATACAATTAAATAAACTAACTAAAGTACAAAAAATAAAAAAGAACTAAGTTACAAAAAATAAAAAAATATTTACAAACATTAGAAAAATATTACAACAATTTTAAACTAATTACACCTACTCTAAGCCCCCTAATAAAATAACAAAGTCCCCCAAAATAAAAAAATGCCCTACCCTATTCTAAAATTAAAATAGAAAAGCTCTTTTACCTTACCAGCCCTTTAAAAGGGCCCTTTGCGGGGCATGCCCCAAAGAATTCAGCTCTTTTGCCTGTAAAAAAAAAACATACAATACCCCCCCCCCAACATTACAACCCACCACCCACATACCCCTAATCTAACCCAAACCCCCTTTAAATAAACCTAACACTAAGCCCCTGAAGATCTCCCGACCTTGTCTTCACCACACCGGGTCCCGATTGGTCCAGAAGAGCCTCCGAAGTCTTGATCCAAGCCCAAGCAGGGGCTGAAGAGTGACGTCCATCCTCCAGCTGAAGTCTTGATCCAAGCGGCGGCTAAAGAATTCCATCTTCAGGCAGAAGTCTTCATCCTATCCGGGCAGAAGAGTAGATCCGGACCGGCAAACATCTTCATCCAAGCCGCATCTTCTATGTTCTTCCATCCAATGACGAGCGGCTCCATCTTGAAGACCTCCAGCGCGGATCCATCCTCTTCTTCCGACGACTAGACGACGAATGAAGGTTCATTTAAAGGACGTCATCCAAAATGGCGTCCCTCGAATTCCGATTGGCTGATAGGATTCTATCAGCCAATCGGAATTAAGGTAGGAAAATTCTGATTGGCTGATGGAATCAGCCAATCAGATTCAAGTTCAATCCGATTGGCTGATCCGATCAGCCAATCAGATTGAGCTTGCATTCTATTGGCTGATCGGAACAGCCAATAGAATGCAAGCTCAATCTGATTGGCTGATTGACTTCAGCCGGAGGATGGACGTCACTCTTCAGCCCCCGCTTGGGCTTGGATCAAGACTTCGGAGGCTTGGATCAAGACTTCAGTGGACGGATCGGTGAACCCGGCGTGGTGAAGACAAGGTAGGGAGATCTTCAGGGGCTTAATGTTAGGTTTATTTAAGGGGGGTTTGGGTTAGATTAGGGGTATGTGGGTGGTGGGTTGTAATGTTGGAGGGGGGTATTGTATGTTTTTTTTTTACAGGCAAAAGAGTTGAATTCTTTGGGGCATGCCCCGCCAAGGGCCCTTTTAAGGGCTGGTAAGGTAAAAGAGCTTTTCTATTTTAATTTTAGAATAGGGTAGGGCATTTTTTTATTTTGGGGGGCTTTGTTATTTTATTAGGGGGCTTAGAGTAGGTGTAATTAGTTTAAAATTGTTGTAATATTTTTCTAATGTTTGTAAATATTTTTTTATTTTTTGTAACTTAGTTCTTTTTTATTTTTTGTACTTTAGTTAGTTTATTTAATTGTATTTATTTGTAGGTATTGTATTTAATTAATTTATTGATAGTGTAGTGTTAGGTTTAATTGTAGATAATTGTAAGTATTTTATTTAATTAATTTATTGATAGTGTAGTGTTAGGTTTAATTGTAACTTAGGTTACAAAATTATTTTACAGGTAATTTTGTAATTATTTTAACTAGGTAGCTATTAAATAGTTATTAACTATTTAATAGCTATTGTACCTGGTTAAAATAATTACAAAGTTGCCTGTAAAATAAATATTAATCCTAAAATAGCTACAATATAATTATAATTTATATTGTAGCTATATTAGGGTTTATTTTACAGGTAAGTATTTAGCTTTAAATAGGAATAATTTATTTAATAAGAGTTAATTTATTTCGTTAGATTTAAATTATATTTAACTTAGGGGGGTGTTAGGGTTAGGGTTAGAATTAGTTTTAGGGGTTAAAAAATTTATTAGAGTAGCGGTGAGGTCCGGTCGGCAGATTAGGGGTTAATACTTGAAGTTAGGTGTCGGCGATGTTAGGGAGGGCAGATTAGGGGTTAATACTATTTATTATAGGGTTATTGAGGCGGGAGTGAGGCGGATTAGGGGTTCATACATTTATTATAGTGGTGGTGAGGTCCGGTCGGCAGATTAGGGGTTAATAATTGTAGGTAGGTGGAGGCGACATTGGGGGCGGCAGATTAGGGGTTAATAAATATAATATAGGGGTCGGCGGTGTTAGGGGCAGCAGATTAGGGGTACATAGGGATAACGTAGGTGGCGGCGGTGTGCGGTCGGCAGATTAGGGGTTAAAAAATTTTAATAGAGTGGCAGCGATGTGGGGGGGGCCTCGGTTTAGGGGTACATAGGTAGTTTATGGGTGTTAGTGTACTTTAGAGCACAGTAGTTAAAAGCTTTATAAACCGGCGTTAGCCCAGAAAGCTCTTAACTACTGACTTTTTTCTGCGGCTGGAGTTTTGTCGTTAGATTTCTAACGCTCACTTCAGCCACAACTCTAAATACCAGCGTTAGAAAGATCCCATTGAAAAGATAGGATACGCAATTGACGTAAGGGGATCTGCGGTATGGAAAAGTCGCGGCTGGAAAGTGAGCGTTAGACCCTTACCTACACGACTCTAAATACCAGCGGTAGCCCAAAACCAGCGTTAGGAGCCTCTAACGCTGGTTTTGACGGCTAACGCCAAACTCTAAATCTAGCCGTAAGATAACAAAAAAACTAAATTATAAAAAATAAAAATAATTACACCTAATCTAATAGCCCTATAAAAATAAAAAGTCCCCCAAAATAAAAACACCCCCTAGCCTACAATAAACTACCAAAAACCCTTAAAAGGGCCTTTTGTAGGGCATTGCCCTAAAGAAATTAGCTCTTTTACCTGTAAAAAAATACAAAGTCCCCCCAACAGTAAAACCCACCACCCAACCAATCCCCCAAAATAAAAACCTAACTCTAAAAAAAACTTATGCTACCCATTGCCCCTAAATGGGCATTTGTATGGGCATTGCCCTTAAAAGGGCATTTAGCTCTTTTTTAAGTCCCCATCTCTAATCTAAAAGGTTTAGAGGTTAATAACTTTATTTAGTGGCGGCGATGTCGGGGAACGGCGGAATAGGGGTTAATAACTTTATTATAGTGGTGGCGATGTCGGGGAGTGCCGGAATAGGGGTTAAAGGGCCACTGTAAGTAAATATTTTCTATGCCTGTTACCAACTAACTACCCCAAATACGCTTTTTATCAATAGCATTTCATTAACATATCTCTACCGTATATCAGAAATCTTGTCTGCAAATTTAATTGTTTTCCAAACCCACTCCGTGGGTATCCTTTGCTCTGTACCAATCCGTTTACAATACCTAGGTTTCAAAATGGTTATTGGTTTAAGTATTTTGAACACACAGTGCTGAAAATAGTGGGTAGGATAACGTGACATCATCGGCGAATAAAAGATATAACTTTTAGAACGTTATGAAACTTTGTTTTGGAGAAAATATAGGTCAGTAGGTTTTAATTAATGTTTATTAACTTTAATATGTTAGTTGTTTAGCTTAAAAATTATAACAGAAAGTAATCCTTTAATAACTTTTATTAGTAGCGGACATGTCGGGTGCGGCAGATTAGAGGTGTTTAGACTTGGGGTTTATGTTAGGGTGTTAGGTTTAAATGTAACTTTTTTTCCCCAATAGCCATCAATGAGGTTACGGCGATCGCCATTCCACACTTCAGGTGTTAAGTTTTTTTCCTGACACTCTCTCCCCATTGATGTCTATGGGGGAAAGCGTGCACGAGCACGTCAAAGTAGCCTTTGGATTTTGTGCGGTATGGAGCTTATCGCCACTATATCTGATAGCACGCATAAGGAGACTTTTCAGAAACTCGTAATGGCAGCGCTATGGGAGTGAAATAACGCAACTTTTGCTCATTTCGCACCCTGTTTAGTGCAAAACTCGTATTCTAGGTGATATTTAATTAGCATTTTGTTTGCTAATTACTCAACTCAATATCAAAGGCTAAGTCATAACAAAGTGTATTTGCCCAATCTATAAAGTTATATAAATCTTCACTAAAGTCACCAAACAAAATTAATCTATCCATACAAGCGCCAGACCATGGGCTCCATTTATGAAGCAGCAAATGCTGCTTCGGAGACCCATCGTTTCAGGGTCACCTAAGGACACAGCATTTATAAAACCCGCTACTCCTTAACCTGACCGCCATTGAAATCATCCCGATCCGATGCGATCGGGAACATTGACAGCCCCTGCTAGCGGTCGATTGGCCACCAGTGAGCAGGGGGCGGCACTGCACAAGCATTTCACCAGAAATGCTTGTGCAATGATAAATGCAATGATAAATGCAGATAGCGAATCATGTCCGCTCGACATATGATAAATCAACCCTCATGGGTCTGATTCCAGGAATATCACAGCCTTGTAGCAACTCTAGCTGTTGCTAGGGATGGGGCGCCTGCTGTCTGCTCGTTGCCTAGGGAAGAGTCGTCTCCTCTCTGCGTGCGGCAGTGACGTCATCACTGCAAGCTTTCCCATTCACAAGCCATTCAGGATCTCCTGTGGCATGAATCTGGTGTCTATGTAAGTAACTTCAGTCCTACCTATCACTGCCCAAGTATAGGTGTTACTTACTGTTCTCCTAGGTGTTATTGATTCTTATACTGGATTGATATACTGCTGCTGAACTCTGCTTGTCTGACCACTCTGCCTGTTAACCCCTATTTCTCTGGAATGCCTTACTGTTGCCAAACCCTGCCTGCCTGACCATCCTAGTGGTTTATCTCTGGACTGCCTTAGTATTGCCAAACCCTGCCTGCCTGACCATCTTAGTGGTTTGCCAATGGACTGCCTTGCTTTTGCCAAGACCTGCCTATCTGACCTTTCTGGTGGTTTGCCCCTGAACTACCTTTCTCTGGTTTCCCCCCTGTTGCCGCTGAGGACTGTCCTGCCTGTGGTGAGTGCCACTTACCCCATCTTGCAAACCTTCTCTGCTCTGGGATATTCCCTATCATTCCGGCTCAACGCCGGGATAAAAAGGCTACTGGCCGAGTTCAGTCTGATAGAGGATTATCCCACTAGCATTACATTATACTTGGGCCATGGAGCCAGATGAGGTGGCACGAGCAGTTTATCTTCAGGGACAGGTGTTGGGAACCCATACCACACAGTTGCAGAATATGGATTCCAAGCTAGAGGCTATAACTGCTCAACTCTCTTTACTAGTTACAGCAAGGAATACCGCTCCTGTAGTTGTACCGCCAGTCTCTGCTCCTTGCACTGCAGCTTCTTCCTCTGCTTCTGGAAGTATACCCCGGATACCATTGCCTGACACATATGAAGGTACTACTGATTGCAGGGGGTTTCTTAACCAATGCAGACTGCACTTCTGCAATGATCCTCATACCTTTCAGTCTCACCAGTCAAGGGTCACCGTTATCATTTCCTTACTGAAAGACAAGGCCCTAGCCTGGGTCTCTCCCCTTTTGGAACAGAACGCTCCACTCCTGCATGATGCTGATACTTTCATTTCTGCATTATCTTCTGTGTTTGGGACTTCTGGCTATACCTCTGCTGCAGAATTTTCTCTCCTGGACCTCCGCCAGGGCAATAGAACTGTGGCATAATTCTCTATCGAGTTTCACACCTTGCACTTGAAACCACTTGGGATGGCAGTGCTCTCAAGGCAGCCTTTAGGAGGGGTCTGCATGAACGCATCAAAGATGAACTCACTTATTGTGATGTTCCTTCTTCTTTGGATGACTTTATAATGCTTTGTATCAGTCTGGACTCTCACTTCCAGGAGAGACAAGCCGAGAGAGACAGAACTAGAAGGGTCCTTCCCTCCCGTCCTCCCTTTCGTCTGGTTTCGGCAGTATCCTCTACCCCTTCAACAGCTCCAGTTACCCCAGTGGAGGACTCATGGATCTCTCCTCCTTCAAACCTTCAGAATCTGAAAGATAGAGAAGAAGGAGATTGAGACTATGCTTTTATTGTGGATCTAACACCCACCAACTAAAGAACTGTAACATTCGGCCAGGAAAAGTCAATGCTTAGGGGACTAATACTGGGGTACCTCTAAGTATGATCACTACTAAATGCCCTCATTCCATTCAGATTCTGGTACCTGTAACCCTTACCTTCCTTCAGAATACTGTCCACACTCAAGCCTTCATTGATTCTGGGGCAGCTGGAAACTTTTTGGATCACCGTTTTATGATTCAAGCTGGCTTGCCTCTTCTGCAGAAAAGATATTGTCTTAAAATAACTACCCTGGATGGCAACCCCATTGGTTCAGGGTTGATCCATTTTGAGTCAGCACCCTTGACCCTGACTGTGGGAGTCCTTCATACCGAACAGCTGCAGTTCGAGGTAATTCATTCCCCAGCACAGCCTGTCATCCCAGGCCACGAATGGAAGACCACCTTCAACACAAGATCAGGGCATTACAAATAGCTTGTAATGCCCTTTGAGCTGTGTAACGCCCCTGCAGTCTTCCAGGCATTTGTCAACAATGTCTTCCGTGACCTCCACAATCACACTGTCATCGTCTACCTGGATGACATCCTTATTTTCTCTTCCACTCTGGAGGAGAATCATAAGCATGTGAGACATGTACTTCAACGTCTCAGAGACAATTCTTTGGTAGCCAAAGTCAAAAAAGTTCAGATCCAGTTCCTTGGTTATGTAATCTCGAAAGAAGGTTTTTCCATGGATCCTGCTAAACTCACCGTAGTTTTAGAGTGGCCTCAACCTAATTCATTAAAGGAATTGCAGAGATTCTTGGGGTTCTCCAATTATTACCGCAGGTTTATAAAGAACTTTTCTCAAACAGTCGTCCTCTCACGGAATTGACACAATGGAACAAAGACTGTAAACATTGCCCCCCTGAGGCCATATATGCCTTCACTCGTCTAAAAAAGGCTTTCTGTTCTGCTCCTGTGCTCCGCCATCCTGATCCTGATCTACAGTTCACTTTAGAGGTTGATGCATCCAAGATAGGGGCTGGAGAAGTTCTAACCTCCAAGTTGTATCCTGTAGCCTTTTTTTCCAAACGCTTTACTCCTGCAGAGAGGAATTACGATGTGGGTAATTGTGAATTCTTAGCCATTAAGATGGATTTGACTGAATGGCATCATTGGTTGGAAGGCACCATTATTCCCATTCAGATTCTCACCGATCACAAGAATCTGACTTACCTAGAGACTGCTCATTGACTCAATCCTCAACAGGCCAGGTGGGCCTTATTCTTTTCCCGATTTAACTTTGTGGTCTCTTATCTTCCTGGGACCAAAAATAAGAAGTCGAATGCCCTTTCCCATCAGTTTCCTCACTCAAGTGATTCCTCTGAAGCTCCTATTGAATATATCATACCTCCCTCCTGTGTGGTTGCTCAATTGAATACCACCCTTCTTCAAATACTGCAACATGCCCAGTCTAGTAAACCTCCTGAAGCCGGTGTGGCTTGCGATATCTTTTTTGTACCTCTGAACCTACGCACTCCTGTACTGTCCTGGGCTCATGACAGTAAACTCTCAGGAATCCTGGTTTGACAAGGACTGTTAAGGGTCTTTCCCAACACGTATGGTGGCCTAGTATGAAGTCTGACACTCAGGATTATGTAAAAGCCTGTGCTGCCAACAAAACTCCTCGATCCTTGCCTCCCGGCTTGCTCCAACCATTGTCCATTCCAAAACAACCATGGACACACATAACAATGAATTTCATTGTGGACCTTCTTCCTTCTGACCACCATACAGTTATCTGGGTTGTGGTGGATCGCTTTTCCAGACTGGTTCATTTTGTACCCCTAACAAAACTGCCTTCTGCCCAAGAATTATCGCCTCTTTTTCTCTTGCATGTGGTACGACTTCATGGCATTCCTGTGAATATTGTTTCCGACAGAGCACCACAATTCATCTCTATCTTTTGGAGAGCCTTTTTTGCAAATTGATTGGAACCACTGTTTCCTTGTCTTCTGGCTACCATCCCCAGACCAATGGACTAACTGAGAGAGTAAACCAGGATCTTGAGGCTTATCTTAGAGCCTTTATCAACACTCTTCATACCAACTGGTCCGAGTTGTTACCCCTAGCGGAGCTGGTAGGAAAAACTCATTGGCACTCTTTTCTTTGATGTTCTCCGTTTCAAGCCACGGCAGGGTATCAACCTTGTGTCTTCCACTGGGGTTCCTGCTGCAGACCGACACGTTATTAAACTCACCACTCATTGGCAATGTATTCGCTCTCAGCTACGTTCAGCTGTCTCTAGATATAAAAAGTTTGCTGATCATCATAGAGCTTCTGTACGTGCCATCTCAGTAGGTGAACTTGTGGGTCTCTACTCAACATATTCGTCTACGTTAACCCTGTCACAAATTGGGGCCTAGGTTTATTGGTCCTTGCAAAGTCCTGAAAAGACTGTCTCCTGTTGCCTACAAAGTGGCCTTGCCCAAAACCCTGCGTATACACCCAGTCTTCCACATCTCACTACTCAAGCCTTACATCAAGAATAGATATACCCAGCTCTGAGCTCCTCCTCCTCCTCTGCTCCTGGTCCATGGTGACCCTGAATATGAGGTTGTTAAGATCCTGGACTCCAGATACAGGTGCAGACAACTGCAGTATCTGGTACATTGGAAGGGTTACTCTGTGGTGGATTGTTCCTGGGTTCCTGCCCGTGATGTGCATGCTCCATCTTTGGTCTCTAGATTCCATGCTGCTCATCCTTTGAGGCTGACTCTGGTTCCCTGAAGGAACCCTTGAGAGGGGGGGCTATGTTGCGCCGCTCTAGCTGTTGCTAGGGACGTGGCATCTGCTGTCTGCTCGTTGCCTGGGGGAGTCGGCTCCTCTATGCGTACGGCGGTGACGTCATCACCGCACACTTCCCCATTCAGAAGCAGGTCAGGATCTTCTGTGGCATGAATCTGGCGTCTATGTACTGTTCTCCTGGGTGTTATTGATTCTTATGCTGGATTGATATACTGCTGCTTAACTCTGCTTGTCTGACCACTCTGCCTGTTAACCCTTTAACTGCTGGATTTATATACTGCTGCTCAACTCTGCTTGATTGACCACTCTGCCTGTTAACCCTTTAACTGCTGGATTAATATACTGCTGCTGAACTCTGCTTGTCTGACCACTCTGTCTGTTAACCCCTATTGCTCTGGATTGCCTTACTGTTGCCAAATCCTGCCTGCCTGACCATCCTAGTGGTTTGCCTCTGGACTGCCTTGCTGTTGCCAGGTCCTGCCTATCTGACATTTCTGGTGGTTTGCCCCTGAACTACCTTTCTCTGGTTTCCTGCCTGTTGCCGCTGAGGACTGTCCTGCCTGTAGTGAGTGCCGCTTACCCCATCTTGCAAACCTTCTCTGCTCTGGGATATTCCCTATCATTCCGGCTTGACTCCGGGATAACAAGACTACTGGCCGAGTTCAGTCTGATATAGGAGTTTGCCATGAGCATTACACCTAGCATTCAGTCTTGTCTTTGTGTAGTTATGATTTAGTTTATCTACCACTTCTTTCACTAATGATGCTGATTTAAGTCAGCATATCTAACTTTATTGTGCTAAATAATGTATTTACTGGGTGCCATGTGTGTTGCTGCTCAGCTGGGAGTCATTTTGAAACAGCTTTCCATAGTATGCAATAAAAAAACATATTATAAACCAGCTACTTCCTGTCATCCAAGGTGTTGGCCTTTAACAACTGATCCTCCCTCAGTGCATGTATCTTGATTTGTTTGTTGGCTTTGGTCATCATTTTACTGTTGACTCTTGTGTGATATTTTGCTTCTGGCTTGTTGTTCTCTACTAGCCTATTATATAACTTACTGCAACAGAAGGAGCAGATCTCAAGCAATCCAATGTTTATGCTTTCCTGTGACTCTATCAATGCTACTGCAGGCAGCTCTAATCATTCTCTCACTGTTTTTGTGTCAGTACAATTCTGCCACCGCACCTGCAATCTTCAGCAATGGACCTGCTACAAATTCTGAATTTCTATCACTATGCAATGGGGCTTGCATATTTTGACATTGAGATTTTGTCCTCGTAATGTTGATTTCCTGTCCTGCTATTTACTACTTTTTCCAACCATACCTACACATTCGCCTGCAGCCTGTGTTCTTCACTGTGTAGTATGGTTGGAATTCTTGACTAAAGACTCATTTTGCACCTGTTAGTAATCTATTAAATAATTGAAGGAGTGTAACAATTATTAATTTAACATGGAATCCCTGGAAGATTGATCCGCCATAGTTAACAAAGCATCAAGATCGTCAAATATTGAAATGTGTGACGAAATATACGCTCCCGCGATCTCAATCCGATGCAGATCGATGCTTGCGTCATTACAGATGTTTCAAATTCACATTCAAATCTTTTTGACCCATTTCCCAATTTATCAAACATTTAACAGGTATGCTTGCGTCTATTCCAACGCAGCGTACCTAGTTTTCAAACCGCCACTCTTGAGGCCGGGGATGCCATAGAAATCAATGGGAGTCTGAAAAAACAGAAAGCTTATGTTCGATGCTGCAAAGTACATTAGAAACTTTATTAAAATTGTATACCCTTTCTAAATCAAACAATATTATTACTCCACATTTGGTGCACTAGTAGATATAGGGATAAAAATGAAAAATACATTACTACTTATGGATTATGTTACATCTTTGTCTCTCATTTACAAAGCAAGGGGACAATATTATTTCTCTAACTTTGGTGTAAAGTTTTACCCCAAACTTGTTGCACTAATAAATATAGAGATAAAAATGAAATAAATACACAACATAATATAGCTAACTTTATTTTTATTTTTTTAAATCTATTTGCATCATGTTTAAGGCATATAATAGAAGTCCCACTCTCCACTTTGCACCAAATTTGACGCAACACTTTACGCACCAATTATGATGCAAACTCCTAAACAACCCACACACTAGTGAATTTTTCAACCACTTTTGAATGGAATATACTTAATCACATGATTTATGACATCAGCCAATCTGATTCAAATATACATTTTAAACTATCACTAACTAATCAAATTGCTCGATACTTGTGTCATTGATCACTCATCAGAATTTGTAAGTGCTATTTGTTACATTGTGTATTATACTTTGAAAGTATGTATATGTGAAATTATTTTTAAAGATAAGCATTGGTGCTGACATTAGGACACACAGTGTAATATTTTAGACAATGATTTTAAAATTTGAATTTTGTTTGATTCAATATAATCTTAAGATGATGGCTCAAAGGGATAGCCCAACTAACATTAAACTGTCATGAATCAGATACAGCAGAAATTAAAATCACCACTTTACTGTCATGCTATTTTCAGTGTATTTCTTCCTTATCTTGAATTTCTTTTTCAGTAAGAAATGTCATCTTATATGCCAGCCCATTTTGTAACACCTGTGTAGGGGTGGTTTTTAAAACTAGATTGCAATCAGGAGGGGTTGCACAGGTACAGAGAGCAAACTGTCCCAGCTCTTAAAATATCCATTGATTGCAAATAAATACATATGATACCCTGATTACATGTTATATTCGCAATTATTCCTGCTCAGAATAATAATACATTTGCACTACATACATATAGTGGTAAAATAAACACAGAGATATAAAAGACAACACTGTTTAGAACAAAAAAAAAGGAATATAGGGACAAATAAATATGTTTGCAAAAGATTTCTGACATAACACACACATACATATACTGTGTATATATATATATATATATATATATATATATATATACACATGTATGTGCAAAGATATATGTATAAATTCTAGCATTAATAATCATTTATAAAAAAAAAAGAAACATGAGGTAAAAGCATATCATGACTTCTAGAGATACAAATACACATTAATTTATGTTGAAGTATTACAGAACAGATTTTTTTGTGTAACAAATAAATATAAAAATAACTTTCTATGAGATATTGTTTGTTGAGGTATAAATCTAGCTATTTCTTGGACATTAACAGATTTAAAATAAAAGATTAGCTTTAGAGAAATGTGCTTGTTCATGGACAGTAATGAAAAGGTATAAATAAAGTTGGGATAAAACAGAATAGCCGCAACATCGATGACTGTTAGTTAACAACAGTCCGATGATCATCGCGCCGTACTGGACGCGCATGTTTTTGACTGTTTTTTTAATAAATACGGGCATCGTATGCAGATCCACTTCAGCAATGTCTGGTGAGCGTATTGACGCTGGCAAATGCACCGAGATTGATGCTTTGATAAATATCCTCCTTAAGATCATCAAAAAATGCAAGTATTGCATCAGTCCCATAACAGGTTAATATCTCCATCATCCACCCTAGATGCATGGCTGTACTTATATGTATGATACGGCATCAGCCCATCATATATATAATGCTAAAATATACCATATAATCATCTTTAATGCTTTACTGGTAGTTCAGTCATTCCCTTGATATAGCCCAGACCACATAAATGATAACCATACAGTGCCTCTACCTCATTAAACAATATCAGTTCATGTCCCAAATGCATAACGTCTAAAGACCTTGTGTTACCAACTTCATAATAAGCCTCCAACTTTACTGCCTGCTTCACAACACTGGCAGAGGCTACTGGTAAATACTTCACCATAAAAAACATGCTGACAACATCAATATACACAAACTGAAGAGGTTCCAAAGAGGCTCCAGCCATCAACATGTAGGAGGCATAAATCTGTCTCATCAGCCTACACCTTTTCACTCCTACTCAAAGTTCTAATGGAGCTTCTTAAAATAAATGACAAAGTATAATGATTTATACGTATGCATATCAATAAGTGTAGATAACTCACACATGTATAGTGGATGGTAGAGGTATTAACCCAATATGGGACTGATGCTATACTTGCACTTTGACAAAGTGTTGTTTGGTTTTCTACTTAACCCTTTAAATGCTAGGAGGATAGCATATATCCCATTACTTACCCGCTTGGACACAACCCACTTGAAATTTGGTGGAGTCTGATGACAGATGGATGTCCCTACCTATCAATTTCTATTTAGGGTCTCTAACTATTTATGCCCATGCATGTAGATTTTCTTTGGTTGCATAAACTTTTTTTATCTTTCTGATGTATACTTATTTTGTGTATTTGATATTGTTTGGCAGTACTTTCCCTTGAATCTAGCACGACTACAATTAGTAATTGTATCTGTACATTTTGGTAATAGGAATATTTTGATATTAGAATAAAGTTTTTGGATTTTATTTATAGTAAAATGATGCTACACCCCTTTTCTTTACTAGATGAATGTATTATCCTTTTGTACTTGTTTTTGTTTGGCTTACTAGTAGCAAGCATTACAGAGCCATTACCAATGACTAGTTAACAGCACCATCCTTTATTTTTCTTTAATATCTCAACCGCTGTGTTTCGCATGAACATTCTAAGTGCAGGAGAAAGGTTCATTAAGCTCCTTTAGGACTTGATAATGCAATAAGTATAGAATGGCCCTGTAAACATGATCTACCCTTCCAGCTTAAATATATAATGCACTTTGAGTGGACCAAGGAAGTAAGTAGCCTAAAATAAAAAAATAACTTACTACTTGTGCTGCCTATTAGTGGTGCCACTGCCCCACCCACCCCACTGCCTGTAGCCTTCCTAAGTAGCTACCTAAGCAGAACTGAAAAATTGTGGTCCAGGAGGAAAAAACAACCTACCAATACATAGCATCCCTCACTGACCAGTAAAAATTAAAAGCTTTTATCCTTAAAACATATAAATCACATATAGGGGCCGATTTATTAATGTGCGGGCGGACATGATCCGCTGTAGCGGATCATGTCCACCCCACATCGAAAAATGCCGGAAGCATACGCTGTCGGCATTTATCATTGCACAAGCATTTCATGTGAAATGCTTGTGCAATGCTGCCCCCTTGCACATTCTCGGCCAATCAGCCGCTAGCACGGGGTGTGAACCATCCCGATCGTATCCAATCGGGATGATTGCTGTTCGCCGTCTCAGAGGTGGCGAATGAGTTAAGGAGTAGCGGTCCTGACGCAGCCTGAAGGCTCACACGGAAACAGAAGCATACGCTCCTTCTTAAATCGACCCCATAAAATGGATTCAGTCATGCTAAGATCTAAAAAAATAGCATATGAAAGTTGACCAATAAAATTTAAATTATTTTTTTTTTAATGAGCATGAAAATGATTTAGTTGAAAAAAACATTTAGAATTTACCTTTGCATATGTATTACATGTATTAGAAAACAACATCCTTTAAATTCTGAAAGAAACACATAAATGTGTGTCAAACACATACTCTTAACACCTACACAGAAATCCAACATTTTCTTTCATTAATCAGACTATTATTTAATTTGCTTTGTTCTTTTGGTATCCTTTATTTAAAGCATACATAGGTAGCCTCTGGAGCAGCAATGTACTACTGGAAGCTGGCAGCTAAGAGGCCTCTTGTATTGGCTCACTAGATGAGTTCAGCTAGCCCCCAGTAGTGCATTGTTGCTACTTCAACAAAGAATACCAAGAAGATTTGCTGTTGTGAACATATATTTTACACATTAAAAAAAACGCACTAAGAGCCAAAGCCTGACAAGGTCAGCACTCAGATCCGGAACAAAAAGTTTATTTACATTCATTCCACTGTCTCCAAACAAACTCTAAGTTATCACCATCATAAATAAATAAAACATTTACAAATTGAATTAGAACAATGTTGCTGCCTGGCTAAATTATCACTGTCCAGCGGAATGCTAGAATGCTTAAAGGGATATCAAACCCCAATATTTACTTTCATGATTCAGATTAAGCATGGGATTTTAAACAACTTTCTAATTTACTTCTGTTATCATTTTTGTTCTTGTTCTTTTTGTATCTTTTGTTGAAAAACAGGTATTTCTGTTTAAGCCAGACCAGTTTTGCAGCACTATATAGCAGGAGTTTTTCAAGAATGTTGTCCATTTGCAAGAGCACTAGATGACAGCACTATTTCCTGCCATATAGTCCTACTACCTAGGTATCTCTTCAACACAGAATATCAAGGGAACTTTTGATAATAGACGTAAGTTGGAAAACTTTTTTTAAAAGCTTTGCTCTGTCGCAAAATAATTTTTTTGGGTTTCATATCTATTTATGCAAAAAAAAAAAAGCACCATTCTAGATATCAAGCACTTAGAATGGCCCCTCAGAATGGCCCCTGATACCCTTGTTTCCGCGCAAGCCTTCAGTCTCGCCGGAAACAGCAGTTATGAAGCAGCCGTCTTAAGACCGCTGCTCCTTAACTGGTCTGCTGCCTCTGAGGCTGCGGACATTAATCCGTCCGATCGCATACGATCAGGTTGATTGACACCCCCTGTTAGCGGCCGATTGTCCACGAATCTGCAGGGGGAGGCATTGCACAAGCAGTTCACCAGAACTACTTGTGCAATGTTAAATGCCAACAGCGTATGCTTTCGGCATTCAGTGATGTCTGTCGTACATAATCCGCTAAACGGATCATGTCAGACAGACATTTGATAAATCGGCCCCTTAGTGTATACTACATGCTTTGCTCATGCATCTGATGAAATCTGATAAAATCAACTTTTTTTTGATGATCTGAGTGCTGCTCTTGGCTCTCAAGGTATATGACTGAAACCCCTCAGTGTAAAAAATAACTGGAAAGTTGTTTATAATCATATGCTCTATCTGAAACATGAAAGGAAATGTTGGGTTTTATGTCCCTTTAAGCTTAATTCCCAAAGTTACAATGGGAGGGGCAAGGTAGATACAAACATACTGTACAGCAATTCCCTTTGGAGGCAGTCAGGTCTGTTGCTGTCTATTTTTTTTATTAATGGTTAGGGTTGCCATATTGCTGCTTTAAGGGAGGACACATCACAAAATACAGATGCTAGGGGCTATAGCTAATCATGTCCGCTCAACATTTAGTAAATCTACCCAAATGTAGGCAAGTATGTAATGTATGTATGTATGTATCTATCCATTCATAAAGATACAGAAATATAGATATAAGTTTTACAGAAATATATATATAAATATATATATTTCAAAATAAAAATAACATTTTCTTCTAAGTGGAAAACATAGGTATTTGAAGTCAGGTTGATGGAAAGAGGTGGGGGCAGAGGGTGCTCCTCCCCATACATAGGCAGGCAAAAAGTGCTCCAAGAATGCCTTGAACACTGTATACAGAAGGCGTCTATGCAGTTCCTGATAGTTAGCCCATGACCTTTTATACTTAAGAAAATTTAGGGACTCATTTGCTGACAGGTATTGAAAAAGTTTAGTCGCTTTAAAATGTATCTACTTTCATGACAATAAATAAATGCAACCAACAGTTGACTTTTTCACCACCTCTGCTGTCTGTGTGTTTATTGCCATTTAGTTGTAGTGTAGTGCATTACATGGTAATCCTGACCTGAACATTTTAATCTATTAAGGAGTAGCCATTCACATGTGTTATCTATATGACACACATGAACTTAAGATGATGATGTGAATATGTAAATATTTCTTTGAGGCTTTCATATATTTTGTTTTTAATTTGCACGTCATTCCACCCTTGACCAATAGAGGCCAGTATAGCAATACACTTGTTGGCCAGTTTCACTATAAGTAATTGTAAGAGTTAACATAATGAGTTAATTACCTGGCCTAGCCTATTTAAACAGGTGTGGTATGTGTGTCTGTTATCACATGGCTAAGGGGTACTGACCCCGAAGCGTTGTGTTTCTGTTGTCTGATCCTGTTCAATAAATTTGGATTCCTATCTGAATTATGAAACTTTAATTTTAACTAGACTGTCCCTTTAATTATAATAGCTCTATTATTCCAAAGCACAGTGCACAGCACACTAGGAATGCTTATATTGGTGGCCTGAAAATGCCATTATCAGTTTAGCTTGTCATACATAAATACATAAGAATAAGACGTGCATGGTGCAAATATAGATAAATGGAGTTCTTTATGGATTGAGAATAGACAGAGAGTAAAGGAATCAGTTGCTTCTCTAACCTGTAGACAAGGTCTGAACTACCCATAAGTCTGCGTAATCAGCAGTCAACTATGGCTTTTAATCAACATCCTGTTTTTTCAATATCACTACAATGTGGCATTATTTTTATAACTACAATCAATGCAAACTGGGTTTCTCTTGATTAAACTCAGGAGACAATTACACCCTGAAATTTTAAACAAGCATTACATAAAAAAAGATTCTTCTATTACAGATATAGCAGATCCAAATTACTGATTACCTGTATATGATTCAAGATATCAATTGCTTTGATAGCTCTACCTAGATTTTCACACTAAAATTTACTGTAAGAAAACGTTTTGTATGTAAATTCCAAAACATTAAAAAGTGAACTGTACAGCAACTAATTACAAAGCTTTTATTCAATTGTGACCTCAGGGTAAATACTCCTGCCAGCAAAGATTTGATTGAACATGTGCTCTATAGTCTTTACATATCTCATTTTCTTTTTGTGTCGCTGAAAGCCTCCCCTGCCAGCAAATCTTCTGTAAACTAACTGTTTCTAGCTGAATAAAAGAAAGAGAGCTTTGACTCTATGGATGCTTAAAATAGACAATTTTCTTGATGCCCTGCAACAAATCTCCAAATTCTAAAGTGCTGCCTCCCACACATACACTCCAACAGCTAGGCCAATTTGACTTCACTGATCCCAAAGAATACACAGCAGCAGGAATCCTGGGATAAAATACACCAGCTGAAATAACTAACAAGTGTATAGTTATGTCCTACTTGTTCTTTTATACATTATTAGTAAGTAACTAAAGAGGTAAATATGCAGTTTGGCTTATTAGAAGATTAAAACAAGTGTGTGTCAACAAGAACAAATGTGATTTTGGTGCTTAGAGCTAGTAGAAATGTAAAGAGGTTTAACCACTTTCCTCTACTGATTTTCTTGTTGGGGAGCTAAACACAATGCTCATAAGGAGCTGAGCAGCGTTGCTAGTCACCCTGACACATCAGACATAAGTGCATATAATAAACAGTCATATGTGGAAAATACATAGCTAAGGGGGTGATCACAATCCTTTAGAATAACTTATCAAATGATTTATCTACAAAAATTCACATACAGGTAGATTACGAGTTATGCGCACTATAGGGAATTTAACAAACACAACAAAAGAGTTATTTCACCCTCTATAGCGCAGTCATTACAAGTTTTGAAACAGCCGGCTTGTGCGTGTGATATGGTTGCGTTGAGCTCCATACCGCACAAAATACAAGCGCTGTTTTGACGTGCTCGTGCACGCTTTCCCCATAGACATCAATGGGGAGAGTGGGTTAGAAAAAAAACTAACACCTGTGATCACGGAATGAAAAGCTCCGTAACGCAGCCCCATTGATGTCCCTAACATAAATCCCACGTCTAAACACCCCTAATCTGCTGCCCCTGACATCGCCGACACCTACATAATGTTATTAATAGTGATGTCGCGAACCTAAAAATTTGCGAACGCGAACTCCCGCAAAAGTTCGCAAACCGGCGAACCTGGCGAACCCCCATTGACTTCAATGGGCAGGCGAATTTTAAAACCCACAGGGACTCTTTCTGGCCACAATAGTGATGGGAAAGTTGTTTCAAGGGGACTAACACCTGGACTGTGGCGTGCCGGAGGGGGATCCATGGCAAAACTCCCATGGAAAATTACATAGTTGATGCAGAGTCTGGTTTTAATCCATAAAGGGCATAAATCACCTAACATTCCTAAATTGTTTGGAATAACATGCTTTAAAACATCAGGTATGATGTTGTATCGATCAGGTAGTGTAAGGGTTATGCCCACTTCACAGTGACAGACTAAACTCCCGCAGCGGGTACAACATCATCATCATCACACCGTACGTCCATGTGTGTAATGCTGCCTGACTGAGACATATCCCTGTTATCTACATCCTCTGGCAATAATGGTTGCGAATCACTCATTTCTTCCAACTGATGTGTAAATAACTCCTCTGACAGATCAAGTGAAGCGGCTGTGGTGCTAGTGTTGGTGTTGGCGGCAGACGGGCGAGTGGTAACTTGAGAGGTGCTGCCCAAAGATAAGCTGGAGGAGGATGGTGCCACCACTCATATTATCTTTTTTAATAGTAGTGTAAGTGTACATTTTAAAAATAAAAAACATATTTTGACTGTGAAACATCAGTCTGCTTTTTTGTGTCAGGCTCACAGCGTATACTGTGCCCACTTGCCCAGTGCCACCACTCATATCTTTTTTAATAGTAGTGTAAGTGTACATTTTAAAAATAAAAAAAATATTTTGACTGTGAAACATCAGTCTGCTTTTTTGTGTCAGGCTCACAGCGTATACTGTGCCCACTTGCCCAGTGCCACCACTCACATTATCTTGTTTAATAGTAGTGTAAGTGTACATTTTAAAAATAAAAAAACTATTTTGGCTGTGAAACATAAGTATGCTTTTTTGTGTCAGGCTCACAGCGTATACTGTGCCCACTTGTCCAGTGCCACCACTCACATTATCTTGTTTAATAGTAGTGTAAGTGTACATTTTAAAATAAAAAAACTATTTTGACTGTGAAACATAAGTCTGCTTTTTTGTGTCAGCCTCACAGCGTATACTGTGCCCACTTGACTAGTGCCACCACTCACATTATCTTGTTTAATAGTAGTGTAAGTGTACATTTTAAAAATAAAAAAACTATTTTGACTGTGAAACATCAGTCTGTTTTTTTTGCGTCAGGCTCACAGCGTATACTGTGCCCACTCACAGTAGCTTGCACGCATAGTAGCACTAATTGAAAAAAAAAATGACAGGCAGAGGCAGGCCAACCCGCAGGGGCCGTCGTGGTCGTGGTGCTGTGGTTCCCTTTGGCCATAGAATAATGCCCAGTGTTAGGCCACGTACCATGAACACGAAAAGTTCTGATGAAATAGATGACTTTATAACACAGGACACCCAATCTTGTACAGCTTTGGCTGTGTCTGCCTCTGACAACAGCAATGCCATTTGCAACCTGTGCCAAAAGAAATCATGGGAAGTCCAACACCCACCTAGGTACAACTGCTTTGCGAAGGCACATGATCTCACATCACAAATGCCTATAGGATTAACACATGAGGACAAGCAGCACACAAACTCAAAGTCGCCATCCTCCTCCTGGTCCAGCATCTTCAGCCACGTCAACCACTGCTGTGCTCCTTGCCCCCCCTCAACCATCCGCCAATCCGTCTCTCTTCCGGAGCAGTTCCTGCTCATCTGCCCACAGTCAGGTGTCTTTCAAGGACATGTTTGAGCGTAAGAAGCCAATGTCACCAAGTCACCCCCTTGCCCAGCGTCTGACAGCTGGCTTGTCTGAACTCTTAGCCCGCCAGCTTTTACCATACAAGCTGGTGGAGTCTGAGGCGTTCAAAAAATTTGTAGCTATTGGGACACCGCAGTGGAAGGTACCCGGGCGAAATTTCTTTGCACAAAAGGCAATCCCCAACCTGTACTTGATTATGCGAAAGGAAGTAATGGCATGTCTGGCACACAGTGTTGGGGCAAGGGTCCATCAGACCACTGATAGCTGGTCTGCAAAGCATGGTCAGGGCAGGCATATCACCTACACTGCGCATTGGGTAAACCTGCTGACGGCTGCCAAGCATGGAATGCCTGGCTCTGCAGAGGAGTTGGTGACACCGCCCACGACTTGCAGGCAGGCCTGCTGCCACCTCCTCTACTCCTCCTACTCCATCCTCTTCCATAACCTCCTTGGCTGAGTCCTCTTCTGCTGCTGCGTCTTGCTCCACATCAACGGCACCCCCCAGCTCCCCAGGTACGCCGTCTTGGGGATGACTTGCCTGAAAGCAGAGAGTCACACCGCAGCAGCACTACTGTCTGCCCTGAATGCACAGGTGGATCAGTGGCTGACTCCGCACCAACTGGAGATCGGCAAAGTGGTTTCTGACAACGGAAGTAATTTGGTGGCGGCATTGAAATTGGGCAAGTTGACACATGTGCCGTGCATGGCACATGTGTGTAATCTGATTGTACAATGCTTTGTGCATAAGTACCCAGGCTTACAGGACGTCCTGAAGCAGGCCAGGAAGGTGTGTGGCCATTTCAGGCGTTCCTACACGGCTATGACGCACTTGTCAGATATCCAGCATTGAAACAACCTGCCAGTGAGGCGCTTGATTTGCGACAGCCCGACACATTGGAATTCAACACTCCTAATGTTTGACCGCTTGCTCCAACAAGAAAAAGCCGTTAACGAGTATTTGTATGACCGGGGTGCTAGGACAGCCTCTGGGGAGCTGGGAATTTTTTTGCAACGTTACTGGACGCTCATGCGCAATGCCTGTAGGCTCATGCGTCCTTTTGAGGAGGTGACAAACCTAGTCAGTCGCACCGAAGGCACCATCAGCGACATCATACGATTTGTTTTCTTCCTGGAGCGTGCCCTGCGAAGAGTGCTGGATCAGGCCGTAGATGAGCGTGAAGAGGAAGAGTTGTGGTCACCATCACCACCAGAAACAGCCTTATCAGCATCGCTTGCTGGACCAGCGGCAACGCAGGAAGAGGATTGTGAGGAAGAGGAGTCAGAGGAGGAATGTGGCTATGAGGAGGAGGAGGAGGAAGACCAAGCACAACAGGTATCCCAGGGTGCTCGTTGTCACCTATCTGGTACCCATGGTATTGTACGTGGCTGGGGGAAGAAGATACCTTCAGTGAGATCAGTGAGGACGAGGAACGGGACATGAGTAGCTCGGCATCCAACCTTGTGCAAATGGGGTCTTTCATGCTGTCGTGCCTGTTGAGGGACACTCGTATAAAAAAGCTGAAGGAGAACGAACTGTACTGGGTGTCCATGCTACTAGACCCCCGGTATAAGCATAAAGTGACTGAAATGTTACCGAATTCCCGCAAGTAGGAAAGGATGGAGCAGTTCAAAAATAAATTAAAAAGTATGCTTTACACAGCGTATATGGGTGATGTCACAGCACAACGGGAATCTAACAGGGGAAGAGGTGAAAGTAATACTCCTCCCACGACCACGCCAGCAAGGACAGGACACTATCCAGACGTGTTGTTGATGGAGGACATGCGGACCTTTTTAACTCCTATGCATTGCCACAGCCCTTCGGGATCTAGCCTCAGAGAACGACTCAACCGACAGGTAGCAGACTACCTCGTCTTAACTGCAGATCTCGACACTCTGAGGAGCGATGAACCCCCTGGACTACTGGGTGTGCAGGCTTGACTTGTGGCCTGAGCTATCCCAATTTGCAATCGAATTTCTGGCCTGCCCCGCTTCAAGTGTCCTGTCAGAAAGGACCTTCAGTGCAGCAGGAGGTATTGTCACTGAGAAGAGAAGTCGCCTAGGTCAAAAGAGTCTTGATTACCTCACCTTTATTAAAATGAATGAGGGATGGATCCTGAAGGGACTGACATTGGGCGATACATTCGAGTAAAAAAGGCCTGATGAGATGAGCTGCCTTGGGCTAAAAATGGTCCACACGCTGCTGTATTTTATCTTCGAATGCCGGATGACTTGCGTGACTTATCCGCCAACAATTAGGGTTCAAGCAGCAATGTTTTAGGGCACTTTCTAACTGTCAAACAAACATCAATTTTTCTGGCCGCTGCTACAGCAGTGGCTGCAACAATACCTAATTTTTCAGGCATGTGTACATGCATAATTTTTCTGGCCTCTGGTGCTGCACTGTGGCTTCAAAACCAAAACAAAAAAAAAGGCACATAACAGGGATTAAACTGCTAAGAATAGTACTACTTAACACACCACTCATATCTGTGGCACAGTAGATTGCACGTGCAGTGCCCCAAATTTGAAGTAGGAGGACCGACCAAGCATCTTTTTCCATCTACCGGTTCCTAAAATCCATGCCATATACACGTCCCCTGATAGGGGACACCTCAGTGGAAGGTACACGGTCGAAATTTCTTTGCACAAAAGGCAATCCCCAACCTGTACTCGATTGTGCAAAAGGAAGTAACCTTACCATGGGTCCCAGACTGCACGTCTTGTAAAATTCTCTGTCTGGGAAATTATCTATCTATCAAATCTATCTATCTATCTATCTATCTATCTATCTATCTATCTATATCTATTGTATCTATCAAATGTATCTATTGCATCTATTGATCTATCTATCTAATCTATGTATCTATCTATCTAATAAATCTATCTATCTTGTGGCCGGACCGACCAAGCATCTTTTTCCATCTCCCGGTTCCTAAAATCCATGCCATATACACGTACCCTCAGAGACCCTCGTATAAAAAGGCTGAAGGAGAACAACCTGTACTGGGTGTCCAAGCATCTTTTTCCATCTCCCGGTTCCTAAAAATTATCTCCGGGTTCCTAAAATCGATGCCATACCTGTACTCGATTGTGCGAAAGGAAGTCATGGCATATGGGGTCTTTCATGCTGTCGTGCCTGTTGAGGGTCGGGGACCCTCGTATAAAAAGGCTGAAGGAGAACGACCTGTACTGGGTGTCCAAGCATCTTTTTCCATCTCCCGGTTCCTAAAAATTATCTCCGGGTTCCTAAAATCGATGCCATACCTGTACTCGATTGTGCAAAAGGAAGTAATGGCATATGGGGTCTTTCATGCTGTCGTGCCTGTTGAGGGACGGGGACCCTCGTATAAAAAGGCTGAAGGAGAATGACCTCTACTGGGTGTCCAAGCTTCTTTTTCCATCTCCCGGTTCCTAAAATCCATGCCATATACACGTCCCCTGATAGGGGACGTAACAGGGATTAAACTGATAAGAATAGTACTAGTTAACACACCACTCCTATCTGGTGGCACAGTAGATTGCATGCGGTGCTCTGACAAAATGCAGAAGGACATTTGGCAGACGAACATTTGGTAGACGGACATTTGGCCGACAGACAGAAAGCTAAAGAATGTTCCGATTTTGGCCGAGGGCAGATACACAGAGTGCTCTGTTCTAATCAGAGCCTCGGGCACCACAACTGCCTCTGGGAACCTTACCATGGGTCCCAGACCACCTGTCTTGTAAATCTCTGTCTAGGAAATTATCTATCAAATCTATCTATTTATCTATCAAATCTATCTATCTATCATCAAATGTATCTATTGCATCTATTGATCTATCTATCTAATCTATGTATCTATCTATCTCGTGGCCGGACCGACCAAGCATCTTTTTCCATCTCCCGGTTCCTAAAATCATCTCCGGGTTCCTAAAATCTATGCCATATACACGTCCCCTGATAGGGCACGTAACAGGGATTAAACTGATAAGAATAGTACTAGTTAACACACCACTCCTATCTGGTGGCACATTAGATTGCACGCGCAGTGCCCCAAATTGGAACTTGGAAGTAGGAGGACCGACCAAGCATCTCATCTCTGTGTGATTCCTGTTCTTGTAGGACAGTTAATGGGTCAGTCATGTTGCACAGCTCCTCAATGTGAAAAATCTTCCTGGTTAGCTCGTCATTCTCTTTTTCCCAGCAGCAGGATCAGATCAGAGATTGTGAGTAAAACCTGCTCCTGCTGCCGGGTGATCTCACTCAGGACTCGCTTCTCTAGGTCTTCCAGCTGTTTCCTGATGTCCCTAATCAGGGCAGACAGTCTCTCTGTTACACCAGCTGTTTTCTCTTGCACCCCTCTCCTGTGCTTCTGCAGACTCTGGACTCTTTTCTCAGTCTCCTCTCTCTTTGTGGTCAGTTTCTGCAGAACATTTCTCAGTTTCTTTTTCTTCTTCTCAGAAGCCTCATTCAGCATCTCGACCTGGTGTCCCCTGTGCTCTCCGGCCAGGGAGCAGGACACACAGATACAGGCAGCATCCTCAGTGCAGTAATATAATAGGAGCATCTTGTGGGTGGAGCATTTTCTGTTACCCCAGGAAGTGATTGCATGCGCAGTGACATCAGTGAGGACAAGGAACGGGACATGGCTAGCTTGGTATCCAACAAATAATCATCAAAGCAGAGGTGTGTTCAGAACAAAAATCCCCAAGTGCTCTAAACGTGTATCGAAGCACATAAACATGGGGGATACAGGTCCCAATAATCTGTGTATCAATATTCTGGACCTCGGTCAGTTAAGAGAGTCACTCAAATTGGTACAGAGTCCATTGTCCCATGAAAAAGGTATAATCCCGTTCAAAGTGTTAAAGTATCTCCACTGTGACTTTGTCTGTACATTACTTTCGGATTGTACAATAAACATTTTTTACTGCAGCAGATACTACGCCTCATTGGTGCATATTTTCTTCTGACTTTATAGCTTGG
This sequence comes from Bombina bombina, assembly GCF_027579735.1. Taxonomy (NCBI): domain Eukaryota; kingdom Metazoa; phylum Chordata; class Amphibia; order Anura; family Bombinatoridae; genus Bombina; species Bombina bombina. The sequence goes on from NC_069502.1 coordinate 655,966,908, forward strand.
TATCCAACCTTGTGCAAATGGGGAGTTTGCGGTTGTGCAAATGGACTGTTTGCGGTTGTTTGCGATGCGTTAAACGGGGAGTTTGGTCTGTCACTGTGAAGCGGGCGTAACCCTTACACTACCTGAACGATACAACATCATACCTGATGTTTTAAAGCACGTTATTCCAAACAATTTAGGAATTTTAGTTGATTTATGCCCTTTATGGATTAAAAACAGACTCTGCATCAACTATGTAATTTTCCATGGGAGTTTTGCCATGGATCCCCCCTCCGGCATGCCACAGTCCAGGTGTTAGTCCCCTTGAAACAACTTTTCCATCACTTTTGTGGCCAGAAAGAGTCCCTGTGGGTTTTAAAATTTGCCTGCCTATTGAAGTCAATGGCGGTTCGCCCGGGTTCACCCGTTCGCAAACTTTTGCGGAAGTTCGCGTTCGCTGTTTGCGAACCTAAAATTTTAGGTTTGCGACATCACTACATACAATTAGCTAAAATAAAATACAATAAAATAAACTATACTATAATACAAAAAAAAAACACTAAATTACAAAAAATAAAAATGAATGAATGAATGAATGAAAATGAATTACAAGCAGTTTAAACTAATTACACCTAATCTAAGCCCCCTAATAAAATAAAAAGCCCCCCAAAATAAAACATTCCCTACCCTATTCTAAAATACAAAAGTAATCAGATCTTTTACCAGCCCTTAAAAGGGCTTTTTGCGGGGCATTGCCCCAAAGTAATCAGCTCTTTTACCTGAATAGAAAAATACAATACCCCCCCCAACATTACAACCCACCACCTACACACCCCTACTCTAACCCACCCAAACCCCCCCCTTAAATAAACCTATCGGACGGGAGCTTGAAGGAAGACGAGGATGGCCGCATAATCAGGCAGCTCCGTGCAGGGCATTAAACTAAGAGGTATTAAAACTCGTAAAACACCACTCCAGCAACTAAAACTACTGCTAGGTGACTAGCCGACATAAAGATGAAGCTATTGCTTGACTCCCAGAGATCGGAAACGTAAATTAAAGGAGGCCTTGAGACGACACTGACTGGGCTGAACGAAGGCGCCATCTTAACAACTAAAGAAGCGATCTGCAGTTACGGCACTAAAGCTGAATTACACATGCCGCGCTCCTTCCTAAGACTCGCTACTAAGCCATCCACACCACCGCAAACAAGTATAACCGAAGGTGCAGCCTGAGATCTCCTAAAAAGGTAAGGGAACACTCCCGCGGCAGCCCACATGTAATGAGCTGAGAACATAGGGCCACGCAGATTGAGAGGCCGCACATAAGATGAACCACGCTGCCCTGTTTCAGTATGGAAGGTGCCCTGGAGGTCTCAGCATAATCTTTAAAAGAGCCCCATGTTAAGGGGGATAACATAAACAAGCACAACATAGCGGTAAGGGAATCAGGATTAGAAGTGAACCAGGATGGGCTAAAGCAACTAAAGCAACAGAAGCTGAATGGGTTAACATATACACAAGCGAGGCATTACAGATATAAGGCATGATCTTTGAGTGGATTTTTGGCTGTATCATATATAAAGAGTAGATCTGTTTTATTATACTGAACGTTTCTCCTGCAACTTATTATAAGCAACTTTTCGAAGGCGCAATTGGGGCATATAACACTGCTATCTGACGAAGTAACCCCCCCCCAAGTAAAAGAGAAGCATGGCTTCTAGAAAATTGAATAAACCACAGGCGGCGGGTAAAGCGGCAGCAGCCAGTTTGTTTTTCAAATCTTCTAACGGAGACAAAGCTACAGAACCCCAAGATGCAGAGCAGGAGGAGGAGATTGATGCAGAATTAAGTATGCAGACTAGCCCTGAAGAGCTGATCCCAGTCACGAGAGAGCTGATATTAAAATGCTAGTTTCAAAAAAGGATATTGAGACAAATTTTGAAAAGATGTGGAATAAAATGGACTCTTTCCAAAACTCAGTCACCAATAGCCTAGCGGAGCTTAAACACGAAATTCTTGATCTAGGTATGAGAGTCTCGACTCTGGAGGAGAACGAAAATAATGTCGAAGACACAGTAAACTAACTTATCCCAACGGACCCCTAGACCAGCAAATAGAACTGGATGCTCTCCAAGACAAAATGGAGGAGCTGGGAAAACCGCTCTCGCCGCAGTAACTTGCGACTTAAAGGAATTCCCGGAAACTATAATGCAATCAGACCTACACAACTACCTAAAACAACTTTTCCGGACAATCACAGGCGGCACGGAGGAAGACAACTTCCAACTAGAAAGGGCACATAGAGCTCTCAAACCAAAGCCGAAAGGAGATTATCCCCCTAGGGATGTCATAGTTAAGCTGCTCCGATACCCTGAAAAAGAATTGATTCTCCAAGCAGCAAGGAAAAATCCAACTTTCAAATATCAAGGAGTAGTAGTCCAATTTTATCAGGATTTATGCATTCGGACTCTACAGAGGCGGGGCCAACTCAGACCCCTTACCCAGCTGCTTCGTAAACATCAAATAAACTATAGATCGGGTTTCCCCTTTGCATTACAGATATTACACGAAGGTAAAACTCTGACGATAAAGGACAAAAGGGACATTCCGGAAATCTGCCACATACCTGGGCCTGGACGCACCTGAGCTACCTTCCAGCCACAGCGACTCAGAAACTGAAAGACCCTCTCAAAGAGAAGAAATGAACAAAAGACCCAAATGGTCCAAAGTGACCAAGAAAAAACCAAAATAGCCAGTTATGGAAGAACACTATAGGATCCTACAGAAGAGTATGAGTCAGATGAGTATATTTTATAATGTGTTACTGAAATATGCTCACTATGGTTTCTCCCCCTTGAAAAACTATGATAGTAAAGTTTGTAGAAGGGGGATAGAGCTATACCTTCCCTAAGTTGGAATAATATGTGTTACAAGTTATCTCTTTGTCCACAAGTTAAGGACAGTTATCATTAATAAGTCCAGACACTCTCCCAGGAGATAGGGAGGATGATACAAGATGCTTGATTTGAAACACAAGAGACTGTCCCATGAGGAACAAAGCTACACTTGAACAGTGAAGGTGTTTTTATGGGACAAATGCCCTGTTTATTTACTTAAGGTGTAATTACCTCTAAGACTTTAGCTTTAAGTATGATAAGTTATAACCCTGCACAAAATGTTTTTTTTTCTTTTTTTTTCTCTCTCTCCCTTTTCTTTTTTTGCTCTTTTATTTACAGCACAATTGATATGGACAGTTCAAGTTATATTCAGGACTTGTACCTGGATGATCTATGTTTTTATTTGTTTATTAAGTTTAAATTGTTGTTATGTTGTTTTAATGTGTGGTCAATAGGGACGCCAAAGTTCAACAGAGCCTCTGTCAATCCTACTCTAGGTAATATAATGTGCTATCTTACGATTTACAGGTTTACAGAGTAAGTAATAATGTCATCTACTCTTACAGTTCTCTCACATAATGTGAGAGGTTTAAACACGAATGTCAAGAGAAAGATAGCCCTCACTCAATATTTGAAGCTAAAAGCTAAATTAGTTTTCCTACAGGAAACACACTTTACACAAACACTAATACCTAAATACTGGCATAAACACTTTCCCCTACACTACCATGCCACAGCTGACCAAAAGAAGAGAGGGGTCTCTATCCTTATCCATTCTTCCTTGAATTTCAGGGTAGAGGAGGTAATAGCCGATAGAGAAGGCAGATTTCTCATAGTGAGGGGTATGGTCCAAGATACGAAGATTACACTTTGTAATATCTATGCACCGAATGAACAACAACACATATTTTTTAATCAAGTCTCTTATCTCCTCACTCAGTGGTCCCAAACAAGAACAATTCTAGCAGGTGACTTTAACATTCCATTGTCGCTTCACTCGCATAATATAGGCAAAAGATTAACAAAGAAAAAACAAAGACAGCTAGCGATAATTAAGTCAGTAAGGGACTCCCTAGCCTCACATAACCTCACATAACCTGGTCGACACCTGGGAAACCTTATACGGGCACACAAACGACCATACTTTTTTTCTCACATGCTCATAAAACATACACCAAATTAGACCATGTAACAGTAAGTCAGACTTTAATACCAAATATCAGAAAGGCAAATATACATCCCTGTGTATGGTCTGACCACTCTATTGTACAGACAGATCTGACAGGCATAATTGACATACATAGACAAAGATCGTGGACATATGACCCAAGCGTTCTTAGTAACAAACATACATATAAACGGATACTTGAAACTATGGAGGAATACTGGAGGTTTAATGAGGGTACTACAGACAATCCGCTATCCTCCTGGGCGGCACATAAACCTTTTATAAGAGGGATGCTCATTAAAGAAAAGTCCAATAAACTTGCCAACAAGAATATAGAACAGCTACAGGCAGATATATATAAACTTGAAATTCAACATAAGCTATCCCAATCCGACTCTATTCTCCAACAACTCCAGACCAAGCGACACATACTAGCAAAGGTATTAAATGAGACAGCGCTCAGGGCAATTCAGCGACTAAAAAGCACCTACTTTATACACTCAAATAAACCTGACAGATATTTGGCGAACAAATTGAGAGAGAGAACAAAAATGTATACGATCTCTTCTATACAGAATCAAGAGGGGAGGGGGACAAGTAACCCGAAGGAGATTGCAGATATCTTTGCATCATTTTATGAAACTCTCTATGACGGTAAGAAAGTTCAACACTCCATAGAGAAGAGGGCCATTACTACTAACTTCTTAGAACAAGCTAAACTCAAGGTTATCAGTGAAACAGATATAGAAGCATTAAATGCTGAGGTCACTACCCAAGAGATAGTTAATGTGCTTAAGGAGTTGAAGATAGGTAAAGCAGCAGGACCTGACGGTTTAACCAGTGAATACTACAAGTTATTTAAGCTAGCACTGGTCCCACACATTAGGAAATTTTGTAACGATATTATGAAAGGAGAAAAGATCCCAACAGATATTCTTAGGGCCAAGATAGTAGTTATCCCCAAACCTGGGAAGGACCCCACACTGTGCAAAAATTACAGACCAATATCCCTGATCAACCAAGATATAAAAATTCTGACGAAGATTTTAGCCAATAGACTTAAGACGATCCTTCCATACATTATACATCCTGACCAGGTAGGTTTCATCCAGGGAAGGGAAGCCCCCAGATAACATAAGGAGAACTATAGATCTTGTAGAACACCTGAGGGAGACACGAACGCCTTCTCTGCTCCTATCTCTGGACGCGGAGAAGGCTTTCGACAGAATTGATTGGACATATATGTTTGAAACCCTAGGGGCATTTGGGTTTAAAGGAGAATTTATACAAGCAGTTAAGGGAATTTATTCCCACACCAACAGCCACGATAAGCGCAGCAGGCTATCAGTCTAGGCCCATACAGATTTTAAATGGTACACGCCAAGGTTGCCCATTTTCCCCGCTCCTCTTTGCGATATGTATTGAACCGCCTCGCTTCCTGTATTAGAAGATCAGAAGAAGTTAAGGGAGTAATCATAGGAACATCAGAATATAAATTGTCGTTATTCGCTGACGACATCCTACTGACATTGACCAAACCGCTGAACTTCTTTGGCACACCTGTATAAGATTTTAAGGGAGTTCTCAGAGATCTCAGGCTATAAAGTGTAACTTAGACAAGTGTGAGGCATTACCGCTTTCGATCCCTTCTCATACACAAAAAACTTATAGAGATTAATTCGAAATGACATGGACCCAAACATGCTCTATCTTATCTAGGCACTAAGATCTCAGACTCAGGGGACAAGCTGTACAAATTAAACTACATCCCATTATACAAACAGATTAGACAGGACTTACAGAAGTGGAAGAAAGGAAATTTCTCATGGTATGGCCGCCTATCAACTATTAAAATGAACATATTTCCTAGAATCCTATATTTATTTCGCGCATTGCCAATTACAGTGCCCCCCCAAGATTTGAAAAAGCTACAGTCAGACTTTCAGTCCTTCTTAAGGGGAGATAGGGGAGCGAGAATTGCCTCCCAGGTATTAGCCCGACACAGACAGCTTGGGGGAGTGGGGTTACCTAATCTAGCGGACTACTACCAAGCTTCAAGGATGGCACAAGCCACCCTCTTAAGCAAGCAGTCGCAAAGCGTGCTCTGGACAAAAATAGAAACAGGACTAATGGGGAGTGACTACCCAGACAGTATTTTGTGGGACACTGGGATGGGAGGAAATAGTATTATGAACAAAATATTTACCATTAAAGACACGTGGGTCCCTATGGAGAACAGTCACAAAAACCCAAGAACTTATGCCCACAAATACATGGTCTATACCCATCAGGTACATTATCCCAAAAGAGATACAGAAGCAAGTAGGGAAGTGGTCAAACAAAGGATTATACAGAGTGGCAGACTACATGACAAACAATAGCATTATTACGTTTAATCAGCTACAAGATACAATACATCCAGATAAACTACATTGGTATATATATCTACAGATTTCCTCAGCCTTACGCAACTACAACATACATCACAAACACCAACCAGGGACAAATATTGAAAGGATGTGTAGATCAATAGACAGAGAAAGACAGATGATCTCCAGATTATATATAGACATTCAAAGAAGCAAAAATAAAATCAAACCCACTATACTATTAAAATGGGAAGATGATGTAGGGGTTGTATTACCCAAAGAAGAATGGTACCAAATTTTGTATAAGTCTTGCAAGGGGCTTCTGAGCGCTGATCTAAGGGAAAACACTATTAAAACTATATTCGATGGTACCTGACCCCGATAAACACATCCCCACTACTCCAAAAGAAACACCAAACTCTGCTATCGGGGATGTGGGGAAATAGGCACTTATAAGCATATGTGGTGGGACTGCGGGGTAATAAAGGATATATGGCAAAAGTTGAATGAACTACTAAACTATACATTAGAGGAAAATTTTACATTAACTATGTTTCAGGCATTATTGAATCAAGGCTTTCCAAGGTTTATACCAGCTATCAACAGATATATCAGAATACTGTGCACAGCCACCAGAATTTGCATTGCCAGGTATTGGAAAGAAGGCACTCCTTCTTGGTCAGAGGTAAAGGGTAAGATCAATGACATATATATTATATCCGAGGGAGCTTCTAGAATTCAGGGCGCAGAAGAACAGTTCCAGCAAACCTGGTACTACTGGATATTACATAGTAAAGAATTAAATAGCTAAGAAGAGAAGGGAAACAGATATAAAATAGAGGAAGTGACATGTATAGAGAGACCCCGGGCCAGCTGGGACTCTAGCAGCTGATGTCCCAAGAAAAACGGTTTAATTAATACAGTTAGAAATATTTTTGACCACACTGAGTTTTGATTGTTTTAAGTTCTGTAGTTTATTTGTTTATTAGTTATTTAAGGAAAATAATCCCAAGGCTCAAGTATGTATAAGCACTGTGATTTAAAGCTTAAAAGGATAACCCCTAATTTGAAAATATCTCAGGAATGTAATAAACAATGTTTATATATGGGGTGATTAAGATGTTATGTACCATTGTAACGCTTTTTGAAAATTGTACACTGCACTTTCCTTGTGATTTGAAATAAAAATTATTTTAACATAAATAAACCTATCGCTAACCCCTGAAGATCATCCTACCTTGAGTCGTCTTCACCAAGTCGAGCCGAATTCTTCATCCAAGGTGCGCAGAGGAGGTCCTTGATCCGGTAGAAGTCTTCATCCAAGCGGCAAAGAAGAGGTCCTCCATCTGGTAGAAGTGTTCATCCAGGCAGCGTCTTCAATCTTCATCCATCCGGAGCGGAGCGGAGCAATCTACAACGGAGCCGACGCGGAGCATCCTCTTCAACCGATGGACTAACGACGAATGAAGGTTCCTTTAAGGGACGTCATCCAAGATGGCGTCCCTTCAATTTCCGATTAGCTGATAGAATTCTATCAGCCAATCGGAATTAAGGTAGAAAAATCTGATTGGCTGATGCAATCAGCCAATCAGATTGAAGTTCAATCCGATTGGCTGATCCAATCAGCCAAGCGTATTGAACTCCACATTCTATTGGCTGATCGGAACAGCCAATAGAATGCGAGTTCAATACGATTGGCTGATTGGCTGCATCAGCCAATCAGATTGTTTGCTACCTTAATTTCCAATTGGCTGATAGAATTCTATCAGCTAATTGTATGTAATTTATTTTAATTAATTTAATGATAGTGTAGTGTTAGGTGTATTTGTAACTCAGGTTAGGATTTATTTTACAGGTAATTTTGTATTTATTTTAACTAGGTAGCTATTAAATAGTTATTAACTATTTAATAGCTATTGTATCTAGTTAAAATAAATACAAAGTTGCCTGTAAAATAAATATAAATCCTAAAAATAGCTACAATGTAATTATTATTTATATTGTAGCTATATTAGGGTTTATTTTCTAGGTAAGTATTTTGCTTTAAATGGGATTAATTTAGTTAATTTTAGGAATATTATTTCGTTTAATTTAAATTATATTTATGTTAGGGGGTGTTAGGGTTAGAGTTAGGTTTAGGGGTTAATAACTTTATTATAGTAGCGGCGACGTTGCGGGGCGGAGATTAGGGGTTAATAATTGTAGGTAGGTGGCGGAGATGTTAGGGAGGGGCAGATTAGGGGTTAATCAAATTTATTATAGTGTTTGCGAGGCGGGGAGTGCGGCGGTTTTAGGGGTTGTAAAACATTTATTATAGTGTTGGTGATGTCCGTCGGCAGATTAGGGGTTAATAAGTGTAATTAGGTGGCGGCGACGTTGGCAAGGGGCAGATTAGGGGTTAATAAATATAATATAGGGGTCGGCGATGATAGGGGCAGCAGATTAGGGGTTTATAGGTATAATGTAGGTTGGGGGGCGGTGTCCGGTCGGCAGGATTAGGGGTTTAAAATATTTTATTATAGTGTCGGCGATGTGGGGGGGCCTCGGTTTAGGGGTACATAGGTAGTTATGGGTGTTAGTGAACTTTAGAGCACAGTAGTTAAGAGCTTTATATTCCGGCGTTAGCCCATAAAGCTCTTAACTACTGACTTTTTTTGGCGCTAAGAGTCTTGTTGGTAGAGGGTTCTACCGCTCAATTCTCCCAAGACTCCAAATACCTGGCATTAGGCAGATCCCATTGAAAAGATAGGATACGAAAATTGGCGTGAAGGGGATCTGCGGTAGCCTGGAATCGCGGTAGGGAAGTGAGCGTTAGACCCTTTCCTGGCTGAGCCTAAATACCAGCGGGTGGCCAAAAGCAGCGTTAGGACCCCTTAACGCTGCTTTTGACGGCTAACGCAAAACTCTAAATCTAGGTGGTTTAATTGTAAAATTCTGTTTTTTGTGTGTGTTTTCTAACATGTAAAATATGTTGTTTCCCCTAACCCTGCCCCCCCCAAAAAAATTTTTTTTTGTCATATGTGCCTGATATATTTTCATAACTGTAGCCAAAACAGGGATGGATTTATAATTTGTAATAAAATGAATCAATGATTTGTAGCATAGGAGAAGAATGCATCATGCCATAGAGTTAATCTGCAGCCCCCTAAAAATTCTGCTGCCCTAGGCATAGGCCAAATTAGTCTAGGACAAAATACACATCACAACAACCTTCTACCTATATATAATTTTCCTGACTTAAACATACATTTCCCTTCCCTGGCTTGATTTTTCTCTCACAAGCAGCTTCTTATCGTCTCTTCATTAGCATCTAAATAGTTCAATAGTGACCCATTTCTTTTCTTGATATATTTAATTCTCCATCTACAGTCTATTTTTGCTCTCTTACAGCTAGATTACGAGTTTTGAGTGCTATAGAGAAATTAACGAATGCAACAAAAGTTGCGTTATTTAATTCCCTATAGCGATGCCATTACAAGATTTGAAAAACCCGGCTTGTGCGTCCGATATGGAGATTTTAAGATCCATACCGCACACAAAACAAGCACCGTCTTGATGTGCTTGTGCACGCTTTTCCCATAGATATCAATGGGGAGAGCCGCCAAAAAAAAGTCTAACAACCTGCGATCACGGAAACAAAAGCTCCATAACGCAGCACCACTGATGTCTATGGGGAGAAAAGAAAATACAGTTTAAACCTAACACCCTAACAAAAAACCCAAATCTAAACACCCCTAATCTGCTGCCCCTGACATCGCCGACGCCTGCCTAGAGTTATTAACCCCTAATCTGCCGCTCCCAATATCCTGCCGCCACCTAAATAAAATTATTAACCCCTAATCTGCCGCTCCCGATATCGCCACCCACTATACTAAAGTTATTAACCCCTATTCTGCCTGCACCCCTATATCGCCGCAACTAAATAAAGTTATTAACCCCCTAAACCTCTGGCCCTCCCACATCACTACCACTAAATAAACCTATTAACCCCTAAACCGCCAGTCCCTCACATCGCTAAAAACCTAAATTAAACTATATCTAAACCCTAAACTAGGGTTGCACCGATACCGATACTAGTATCGGTATCGGTACCGATACCAAGTACTTGCATGAGTACTTGTACTCGTGCAAATGCACCGATACTTAAACCGATACCTCCACTTACTACCCATATGCTATCTTGTGGTGTTTTTTTCAAACTGCATGTTCCCATTTCATTTAACGCAGGAGTGAGGAGACTAAACTAAAAATTGTTTACTACTATTCTGCCAATACAAATTGCTCTTATTTGTATTATTGTAGGAGAGATCACTGTACTGCATTCAGACAAACCCTGAAGTACTGGGCAGTTAATAAACTGAGATTTTCAGCTCTGGCTAAAATGGCCCAAAAATATCTTTCTGCCCTTATGCAGTAGTGTGGAAAGTTGAACCTCCTTACTGATAGCAAAAACAGACTTATATCTGAACATGCAGAGATGCTTCTGTTCTGTTCCTTAAAAAAGAACTTGCCACTAACTTTTGAAAAATTATTTTAATTGCTAGATTGCCTTTTAATACTGCTAGTTCTCATCTTGCACAATTATGTTCAAAACATACTGTACTCTGAGGAACATCTTAGCTTATATAATTGAAGGAAGAGTACTCATAGGAAAAATTAAGTTAATCCCCAATAACACTCATCCTGCAATTATAGGACTAGATTTAGATTACATTTAATTGGTAAGCTTTACCAATGCTCTGTTCACATTTCCAACTCCATAGCCTTTAATGGAGTAGGACGTGTATTGAAGAGCATTGGTAAAGCTTACCAGTCACATGTAATCTAGCCCATAGTGTTGTTCACCATGATTAAACAGTATTCTGTTTCTATTTTTTACTGTATGAGGCACGTTGTGGTTGGTTGCAATTTTATATTTGTTATTTATTGTTGTTGTTAATATATTTTATTGTAATATTTTTATTTCTAAACATGTTCTGTGAAACTTTGTGACAAATAAAACCTGTTTTATTATTTTCATAATGTCCTTTGAGCTACAGTCCTTCATAATTATAAAGAAAGATCTTAAATTATTAGTCTGTATTGGTGCTTGGTAAACTGTCACATGAACATAAAAAAAAGTATCGGTAATTGGTATCGGGCGAGGTATTTGAAAACAAGTATCGGTACTTGTACTCGGTCTTGAAAACATGGTATCGGTGCACCACCCTAACCCTAAACCTAGCCATAGCCCTAAGTAACCCTAACCCTAATCCTAACCCTAACACCCCCTAACTTTAAAGGGACAGTCTACACCCAGAATTTTTTTGTTTTAAAAGATAGATAATCCCTTTATTACCCATTTCCCAGTTTTGCATAACCAACACAGTTATAATAATATACTTTTAACCTCTGTGAATAATCTGTTATCTAAGCCTCTGCAAACTGCCCCCTTTTTTCAGTTCTTTTGACAGACTTGCAGTCTAGCCAATCAGTGCCTGCTCCAGATTACTTCACGTGCACGAAGCACAGTGTTATCTATATGAAATATGTGAACTAACACCCCTCAAGTCGTGAAAAACTGTTAAAATGCAATCTGAAAGAGGTGGGCTTCAATGTCTAAGAAAATAGCATATGAACCTCCTAGGTTAAGCTTTCAACTAAGAATACCAGAGAACAAAGCAAAATAAGATGATAAAAGTAAATTGGGAAAATTGTTTAAAATTACATGCTCTATCGGAATCATGAAAGTTTATTTTGGCCTAGACTGTCCCTTTAACATAATGAAATAATATCTAAATTAAATTTACAATTATTAACTAAATAATACCTATTAAAACTAAATACTTGCCTGTAAAATAAAAACATAAGCTAGCTACAATATAACTAATAGTTACATTGTAGCTAGCTTAGGTTTTATTTTTATTTCACATGTAAGTTTGTATTTATTTTAACTAGGTAGACTAGTTAGTAAATAGTTATTAACTATTTAATAACTATCTAGTTAAAATAATACAAACTTACCTGTGAATTAAACCTAACCTGCCTTAGACTAAAACCTACCATTACAAAAAAATAAAAAAACCTACCATTACAAAAAAAAAACTAACGAAATTATTCAAAAAAAAAAGATTATTCCTATTCTAAATACCCTTTAAAAAAATCTCAGAAAAAATACCAAGGCCCTTAAAAGGCCTTTTGTTAGGGCATTGCCCTGAGTTAAACAAACTATTTTGCTCCAAAAAAATACAAACACCCCCTAACACTATACAAACCCCCACCCCCCCTAAAGTACCAAGGGGCCCTTAAAAGGCCTATTGGGGGGGCTCTTAAAATGGCCTTTTGTAGGGCTTTGTCCTAAGTTAAAAAGCTCTTTTGCTAAAAAATATATATATATATATACATTACACAAAATAGCAAACAAATTATCAAAAATAAAAAAAAATATTCCTATTCTTATACCCATAAAAAAACATCCCAAATAAAAAACCTAATCTAGAATAAACTACCAATTGCCCTTAAAAGGGCCTTTTGTAGGGCATTGTCCTAAAGATAGCTGCTCTTTTAGTGAAAAAAATTTACAAAGACCCACTAACATTACAAACCTTCCCCACCCCCCCAAACCCACAAACTAAAAATTAAAAACTGTCTAAAAAACCTAAGCTACCCATTGCCCCTGAAAAAGCGCATATGGGCATTGCCCTTAAAAGGGGATTCAGCTCTTTTACTGCCCAAACCCCTAAACTAAAAAATAAAACCCACCCAATACTACCTTTAAAAAAGCCTAACACTAAGCCCCTGACAATCCACTTACTATTTTTGAAGTCCCGCTTGAACGATCTTCATCCCGGTGTTGAAGTCCTAATCCAGGCAGCGTGAAGTCTTCATCCAGATGGCCACTTCAATCTTCACCCCGGCGGCAAAAGTCCTGAATCAAGCGGCGAGAAGTCTTCATCCACGCGGGATCTTCAATCTTTCATCCAGGCCAATAGAATGAGAGCTGCTTAAATCCTATTGGCTGATTTGAACAACCAATAGGATTTTTGGCAGCCCTAATTCCTATTGGCTGATTTAAAATTTTTCAGCCAATAGGAATGCAAGGGACTCCATCTTGAATCGCGTCCCTTGCATTGAAGATTCAGTGTACGGCAGCGACCGTATGAAGAGGATGCTCCGCGCCAGATGTCTTCAGAATGGACCCCGCTCCGCACTGCCGGGGATCAAGATAGAAGATCCCGCCTGGATGAAGATTGAAGAGGCCACCTGGATGAAGACTTCTCACTGCTTGGATTAGGACTTCAACTCCGGGATAAAGATCGTTAAAGCGGGACTTCAAAAACTGTAAGTGGATCGTCGCGGGGTTAGTGCTAGGCTTTTTTAAGGGTTTTTTTGGTGTTTTTTTTTTAGTTTAGGGTCTGGGCAGTAAAAGAGCTAAATGCCCTTTAAAAGGGCAATGCCCTTACAAATGCCCTTTTCAAGGGCAATGGGTTAGCTTAGGTTTTTTTAGAATTAGGTTTTGGGGGGTTGGTTAGGTAGTGGGTTTTACTGTTTGGGGGGTCTTTGTGTTTTTTTTTACAGGTAAAAGATCTGATATCTTTGGGGCTATACCCCACAAAGGGCCTTTTTAGGGACATTGGTAGTTTATTGTAGGCTAGGGTTTTTTTATTATTTTGTGTGGGCTTTTTATTTTGATAGGGCTATTAGATTAGGTGTACATTCTTTTTTTATTTTGGATAATTTTGTTTTTTATTTTTTGTAATTTAGTGTTTGTTATTTTTTGTAACTTAGTATTTATTTATTTTTGTAATTTAGATACGGCTAGATTACGAGTTTTTGCGGTATGGGTGAAAAAGCAGCATTAAGGCTCATAACCGCTGCTTTTCCACTACCGCTGGTATTACGAGTCTTGCTGGTTTAGGGGCACCGCACACTTTTTTGGCCGAACGCAACGTAATATACCGCAGCTTTCAAAAAAATCATTTTTCATAGCACCGGTTATTACGAGTCTGCCTGGGAGGCCAAAAGTGAGTGGTACAGCGCTATACCGTCAAGATCCATAGACATAACTGAAGAGTCAGTAGTTATGAGTTTTGCGCTACAAAGCTGTAACATAAAGCTCATAACTAAAGTGCTAAAAAGTACACTAAACACCCATAAACTACCTATTAACTTCTAAATGGAGGCCCTCCCGCATCTCAAACACTAAAATAAAAATTAATAACCCCTGATCTGCCCGTCCCGACATCGCCACCCACTATTATAAACATATTGACCCCTTAAACCGCCGTACTCCCGCATCGCAAAACACTACTTAAATATTATTAACCCCTAATCTGCCACCCCTAACATCGGCCGCCACCTACCTAAATTTATTAACCCCTATTCTGCCGCCCCAACATTACCCGGCCACTATATAAATTTATTAACCCCTAAACCTAAGTCTAACCCTAACAACCCCTAACTTAAATATAAATTATTCCTATTTAAAACTCAAATACCTATAAAAATAAACCCTAAGCTAGCTACAATATAACTAATAGTTACATTGTAGGCTATCTTAGGGTTTATTTTTTACTTCACATACAATTTTGTATTTATTTATTTATGTTGATTTTTATTAAGTTTTTATTGAGGGAATAACATTTACAGAGACAGCAAACCGCTTGCTCAATCAAGCTCATGACAAATAATAAATATACAAACCAATTATCATGGACATAAGAAATACACTATGAACATATAAGGGAAAGATCTCTTATCATAACGGTGGAGTTGCAATGTCCAAGGCGAAACATAGTTCAAATGAATAGGGATTGAGGGAGCAAACCTACAAGCGCCCTCTTTTTCCCCCAAAGACACCTGAGGGCCACTTTTGGACCCCAATAGATTTAATTCGCTAATCAGAGGGCTTTTAAATGATACAGGCCCATTAAAGGCCTATACTTACTCGCTCCTTCATATGTCTGCTAGGACCATGGATAGGTCCGGAAAACTGGAAGTAGAATTGAAGGAGTAGGCAAACTTAAACATAACTACATTGGTACTGCACATACTGGATATTGTATCAGAAAAATAGGGCTGCTTTAACTGTTACCCCAATAAGGCTAGGTATTAATAGGTAAAAGAATACAATCAATCATAGTCAAGTTCAATCATATTATGCTAGGACAGGAGCAAATATTTCACCCATAGGTAACCATATGCATCTAGATGCTAGTTAAAATACTCAATGCCACTTTTCATTTTTATATATCTCATCAGGATCTCATTCTGTGAAGAACATGAGAAACACTTAGGTTGGTTACCCCCCCCTTTAACTCTAAAGCATCCTACCAGCAAATCAATCAGATACAGTAAGCATATACCTAGGCTAACATCGATATAGAAAATTGCAGAGATAAACAGTTTGCAGTCTTTGAAGCATATGATAATAGTCATAAAACATCTTTCAATAGTAAAATCCGGAGAGCCTTTCTTATAAACATGCAGGAACAAACCATAACAGAGGCTCTACGAACAGGACAGAGACTACATAACTCTGTCATATAGGGAGTATGGAGGGTAAGCCAGTTATCCCTTACCATACAGTGAGGGGGTGGGGCGGATTCAGGGCTGAAATAAATAAACTATAGGGCAGTATATTATCTGAGCGCATATATTAAAATGATAATAATAATTATAAAAAATAAGAGGAAAAGAAAAAAAATATATAGTGAACCCACGGCACTATTAGCAGGTTAATGTAGCAATTAAAGATAACATATGAACAGTCTAACATTCAAATAAAGCTTCCTCTCTTATCAAGTGACCCACATTTCAGCAGACTAAGTACTCCAACTTCCCAACTAAAGGAGAGAGAGCTCCAAAGCAATAAAATAAAAATTTAAATAAAAAAAAGGCTGCATTTATAATGTGGAATGCCTAATTAGACAACTTTTTGGAAAGCTTAAGTCATCAAAATGTGTAGGCAACAATACTAATACCTTCACTCTAGGTGTAAGAATATGCGTACAGACATAAGATCATTTGTAGTGTAGGCATCGCATATATACAGGACATGAATTGATGAGAGCATAGGTATCAAGTCAGCACTGCAAATAAAGGCCCAATAGGCCCTACATATGCAAATATGGAAAAACATGTATGAGTCTCAGTAAGCAGGAGCAAAGCCTGTATTCAGTTTTTAGAGACTACAAAACTCTGCCAACAAAATAGATGTGGAGGATAAACCATCTATCCCTTACCACACAGTGGGGGTGGGGGGGGGGTGGATAAAATGCTTGTGATATAGCCCCCCTTTATCAGACATAGTACCCAGCCTGACCTATATATGTTGTATATGCTCTTATTATCAAATTGATATCCAGCTTCTAACTAAAACAATGACAGTATTAAGGTAACAATCTCCTTACAAAATACATATGGCTGTGGGAGTGCCAAAAGTCTCTCTGGGGTTAGTGGCTACTAGTAACTTTCAGTGAGTAAGGACTCCTTAGGGGTGCAGGGAATTATGTGTATCTGTGTATGTACTACAGGCGTAGCAGATAATTTTGTCTCTATAAGGTGCCCCTAACAGTAAGTTACCCGAACCGTTTAGGGGTAGGTAAGCTGTATAGTGAGCCCCAGGGGAGCTGAAATCTAATCCCATCAGGTAGGGCATTTGCAAAATCTCTACCTCCCCATAATCCGGAATGGTGAAAAGTACACACATATATATATTGATATACCATCATATGTAGATTTCTGGTAGGCTTATAGACCAAGATATTCAGCTAAGTGCAGGGAACTTAAGTAAGAATGCTACAAGTGTGGGGTCTGGGTAGTTTCAGAACATGTGTTCTCAATGAAGTGCAGAATCACCCCACAATGCTGCATCTAGTATATAGTATATAGTACAAACGACTCACAAATTTATTCATATGAGAGGCCCTGCTAAGCAATGCTCATTCTATAGAGGTGCTGGAAAAAAACTTGTTGCATATATGGGTCATTTTCAACATATAAACATAGAATAAATAATTGACAGGTCTGTGTTGTTATGGAAAAGCTTTAAATACAAGCATATTTACTAAAGAAGTGTTGCCTTATCCTATTATCTAGAGCAGGCGGTTGCAATACTAAATCAGCCCAGGGGCTTCATAAAAAACACTAGATAGTATTCAATGTCCATCTCTAGTAAGTTGTGGGATTAAAGTCACCAGACATCACCAGTAACAGAGTCTCAATGTCCAGTAGACTTAGATCCATATCCAGTGGCAATCTTCAACCCTCTCCTTTCCTACGAGCTAGTGAAAAGGCTATGCACTCAGACTTTACACAGCCCACAAAAGCGTCTGCAAGCACTGTTAGTCTCCTATGGAGGGGCCTATGCGAGATCCAAAATGGCCGACCTGCGCTGTATCCCATCCTGTGATGGGGCCTCACGGACTCCACAATGTAAGCTACAAAACCAGGGGGCCATCAGACACCGGACGGGCAATTCTGACCTTACTAGGTAGTACACTCCTGAGGGACTTTTGCCGCGGGCATGCTCAGCCCGTCTCTTCTCGCTAAGAAAGCCAGTCTCAGCTTCTGCTCTCCACACCGGAGGGGCGGGCCGTATCCCCCCACGCAGCAGCCAGGGCCAAGGGTATGGTTCCTCAATACCGGTTTGCATGGGGTGAGTATATCTGATCTCACCGGGCTTCGACTTCTGGCCAGCAAAGCACGGCGTACTCTCTTGTTTTTTCAGCAGAGCCCATCTCCCTTACTGTTGTAATCCTCAGCAGGATGATCCCGGGCACTAACAGCCTGCAGTTTTAATATAAGGTGATCAAATCTGGCCAGCATCACAGACTCACGCTCCAGCAAGCATAGTTTGTACTGCTCTGTATAAATCCTCCATCCTAAAGGCTGTAGGACTCCTGATCAGCGCAGATGGTAGCGCAGGTGCGATTGCCGCGTAGCGGTCAGTTACTGTCAGGCAGCAAATATGCCTGTATCTTAGGTGTTGATGGTCCTTATGCCCTATGTGTCACCAGGCTGATGTCACTTGCCCCCACGATAGTGAAGGGTCCAATTGCGGTGGTAGATCACGTCCGTTCTGGCAGTCGCGGCCTAAGGGGCCCAATGCTGGTGTGTTACCAAGATCCTTCAGACGTCATAAATCTTGCACCTCCGCTGACATCCCGGTTCATAGTCTGACTGATATGTCAGCTACAGGGGTGACCTGGGGTGATTTTATGTACAATAATCTTGATTTTTAGTTCTTTTAGTAACCGTATATGGCAGGAGCTATGATCGAGACACGTCCACTCAGAAAGCAAGTTGGCTCCCGCCCCCCCTTGTATTTATTTTAACTATGTAGAATAGTTACTAAAATAGTTATAACTATTTACTAACTACCTAGTTAAAATAAATACAAATTAACCTGTAAAATTAAAACTTAACCTGAGTTACACTAAAACCCTAACCTTACACTACAAATTAAAACAATTAAATACAATTACCTAAATTACAAAAAAAAAAACCACTAAATTACACAAAATAATAAAAAAAATTATCAGATATTTAAATTAATTACACCTAATCTATAGGCCCTATCAAAATAAAAAAGCCCCCAAAATAAAAAAAAAACTTCTAGCTTAAACTAAACTACCAATAGCCCTTAAAAGGGCCTTTTGCGGGGCATTGCCTCAAAGAAATCAGCTCTTTTACCTGTAAAAAAAAAAATACAAAACAACCCCCCCCAACAGTAAAACCCACCACCCACACAACCAACCCCCCCCAAATAAAAACCTAACTAAAAAAACCTAAGCTCCACATGGCCCTGAAAAGGGCATTTGGATGGGCATTGCCCTTAAAAGGGCATATAGCTCTTTTTCAAGTGCCCAAACACATAATCTAAAAATAAAACCCACCCAATAAACTCTTAAAAAAGCCTAACACTAACCCCCGAAGATCACTTACAGTTTTTGAAGACCCAACATCCATCCTCAATGAAGCGGCAGAAGTCCTCATTGAAGCCGGCAGAAGTCTTCATCCAAGCGGCCAAAGTCTTCATCCAAGCCCGCAGAAGTCTTCATCCAGACGGCATCTTCTATCTTCATCCATCCGTCCAAGATGGCGTGCCTTGAATCGGAATTCAAGGCACGCCATCTTGGATGACATCATTTAAAGAAACCTTCATTCTGCAAGAAAACTTCGATTGAAGAGGATGCTCCGCGTCAGATGTCTTGAAGATGAAGTCGCTCCGCACTGGATGGATGACGATAGAAGATGCCGTCTGGATGAAGACTTCTGCCGGCTTGGATGAAGACTTCGGCCGCTTGGATGAAGACTTCTGCTGGTTTCCAATGAGGGACTTCTGCTGCCTCGTTGAGGATGGATGTTGGTCTTCAAAAACTGTAAGTGGATCTTCGGGGGTTAGTGTTAGGCTTTTTTAAGGGTTTATTGGGTGGGTTTTTATTTTTAGATTAGGTGTTTGGGCACTTGAAAAAGAGCTAAATGCCCATCCAAATGCCCTTTTCAGGGCAATGGGGAACTTAGTGTTTTTTAGTTAGGATTTATTTGGGGGGTTGGTTGTGTGGGTGGTGGGTTTTATTGTTGGGGGGTTGTTTGTATTTTTTTTTTACTGGTAAAAGAGCTGATTTCTTAGGGGCAATGCCCCGCAAAAGGCCCTTTTAAGGGCTTTTGGTAGTTTAGTTTAGGCTAGGTTTTTTTTTTATTTTTGGGGGCTTTTTTTATTTTGATAGGGCTATTAGATTAGGTGTAATTAATTTAAATTTCTTTTTTTATTTTGTGTAATTTAGTGTTTGTTTTTGTAATTTAGGTAATTGTATTTAATTTAGGTAATTGATTTAATTGTAGTGTAATGTTAGGTGTTAGTGTAAGACAGGTTAGGTTTTATTTTACAGGTAAATTTTGTATTTATTTTAGCTAGGTAGTTAGTAAATAGTTAATAACCTATTTAGTAACTATTCTACCTAGTTAAAATAAATACAAACTTATTGTAAAATAAAAATAAACCCTAAGCTAGCTACAATGTAACTATTAGTTATATTGTAGCAAGCTTAGGGTTTATTTTATAGGTAAGTATTTAGTTTTAAATAGCAATAATTTAGGTCACGATAGTAGATTTTATTTAGATTTATTTTAACTTATATTTAAGTTAGGGGTGTTAGGATTAGGTTAGACTTAGGTTTAGGGGTAATAACTTTAGTATAGTGGCGGCGACTTTGGGGGAGGCAGATTAGGGGTTAATAACTGTAATGTAGGTTGTGGCGATGTTAGGGACAGCAGATTAGGGGTTAATAACTGTAATGTAGGTTGTGGCAATGTTAGGGACAGCAGATTAGGGGTTAATAATATTTACTAGGCGTTTGCGAGGCGGGAGTGCAGCGGTTTTAGGGGTTAATATGTTTATTATAGTGGCAGCGATGTCCGGAGCGGCGGATTAGGGGTTAATAAGTATAATGTAGGTGTCGGCGATGTCGGGGGCAGCAGATTAAGGGGTTAATAAGTGTAAGATTAGGGGTGTTTAGACTCGGGGTTCATGTTAGGGTGTTAGGTATAAACATAAATTTAGTTTCCCTATAGGAATCAATGGGGCTGTGTTACGGAGCTTTACACTGCTTTTTTGCAGGTGTTAGACTTTTTTTCAGCCGGCTCTCCCCATTGATGTTTATGGGGAAATCGTGCACGAGCACGTAAAACAAGCTCACTGCGGCTTTCAGCAGCGCTGGTATTGGAGTGCGGTATGGAGCTCAATTTTGCTTTACGTTGCAATATTGCCTAGATAACGCTGGGGTTTTTGTAAACCTGTAATACCAGCGCTGTAGGGAATTTTAGCGGTGCAATAACTTGCAAGTTAATACCGAGCAGCTCTTACTGCAAAACTCGTAATCTAGCCGATAGTTTGTAATTTTTAGAGTAGTGTTAGGATTTTTTTAATGTGTAGTTTAGTTTTATTTATTTGGTAGTTAATTTAATTTTAGTTTAATAATTATATTAGTTTAATTGTTAGTTTAAACTTAGTTTTTATAATTTGACAGGTAAGTTTTAATTTAATTTGACATAGAGAAATTGTAATTGTAATATAAAGTTTGGGGGGGCGTTAGTTTAGGGGTACTAGTTTAATTTAGTTTATTGCGATGTGGGGGGCTTTCAGTTTAGGGGTTATAGTTTAACTAATATATTTCATTGTGGGGGGCTTTTGGTTTAGGGGTTAATAGGTTTATTATAGTGGCGGCGGTGTAGGGCTTAATAACTTTAGTATAGTGGGGGCGATGTGGGCGGACGGCAGATTAGGGGTTAATAACTTTAATATAGTGTTTGCGATGCGGGAGGGCGGCGGTTTAGGGGTTAATAAGTTTATTATAGCGGTGACGATGTCGGGGAGCGGCGGAATAGAGGTTAATAATTTTTTTAGTGGCGGCGATGTTGGGAGCGGCAGATTAGAGGTTAAAAACTTTTAAAACGTGTTTGCGATGGGGGAGGGCCTCGGTTTAGGGGTTAATAGGTAGCTTATGGTTGTTAGTGTACTTTTTAACACTTTAGTTATGAGTGTTAGGTTACAGCTTTGTAGCGCAAAACTCATAACTACTGACTTTAGATGGTGTTACGGATCTTGTCATTTTAGGCTGTAACGCTCGTTTTTTTAGACTCACCGCAAAACTCATAATACCAGCGCAATGGGATTCCCATGAAAAAACATAATTTTTAGGAGTGCGGTAATGACGTTGCGGTACAGGCTAAAACTGACAAGACTCGTAATGGCTGCAGTGCTGTTTTAACACTGAAAATATCATATTTTCAGCGTTAAAAGACGAATGCACAAACTTGTAATCTAGGTTTTAGTTTGCACCCAATAAAGCCTCATATTCATAGTCATTGGCCATTTGTACCTGTTTGTAACTAATCTTTTATTTCATTGCTATATTCCTTTAGTTACTGCAACACAAACTTTTCCCTGCTTTATTGCATATCTATATTGCTCCTTTTATCAATATGGCTGGCAGCTTTTTTATTACCGCCTGTCTGCTGGAGTTGGATCCTTTGCTGTATTCTTTCTGCATAACCATTAGGTTTTGTAATCATCCTATTGGCAAGTAGTGCCTAAATAACTCTCCCTATCTGATTGGTTCAAATCTCCATAAGCCAATTAACCTAAGGGCTAGGGTGACCAACATTGTGCCATCCCAAATTTTAAAAAAATCACTTTGACACTCACAGAGGCTGTCATAATTAAAGGGCCACTGTAAGTAAATATTTTCTATGCCTGTTACTAACTAACTCTACCCCAAAATACGCTTTTTTATCAATAGCATTTCATTAACATATCCTCTACGTATATCAGAAATCTTGTCTGCAAATTTAATTGTTTTCCAAACCCACTCCGTGGGTATTCTTTGCTCTGTACAAATCCGTTTTACAATACCTAGGTTTCAAAATGGCGCTTTTAAACACAAAGTTATTGGTTTAAGTATTTTGAACACTCCAGTGCTGAAAATAGTGGGCAGGATAACGTGACATCATTGGCGAATAAAAGATATAACTTTTTAGAACATTATGAAACTTCATTTTGGAGAAAATATAGGTCAGTAGGTTTTAATTAATGTTTATTAACTTTAATATGTTAGTTGTTTAGATTAAAAATTCTAACAGAAAGTAATCCTTTAAGTTATAATAAAAAAAACGGCTGTCCCTGCAACACGAGATGTCTCCCACATAAAATTAATTGAGATCATAAGAAAAGGAAATGGGGAGATAAAAGTCAGCAGTGGGGCCAGAGGCACACTTTAAAAATGAAATATCTCTGCTTTTAGCGTATAGTACCTTACAATCACATCCATTTTCGTACACATTTTTTCCTTAGGGTAATAATAGTATTCTCGTGTATTTTGACACCTTCAAATTTGCAAAGATAAAACAGTGAGATCTGCCAGGGGTGAATGATTAGAGAACATGCCAGACCTTACAGAGAACTTTCAGCTACTACCATGTAAAGCCTATGTCAACCCCCTAGCAGAGGTGGAGAAACTAATTTTATAAGAAGGATAATAATACTCTGAATTTCATATTATAATTATTAATGTCAGAGCTGTTTTTCATGTGCAATGTAGTTTTATTTCTACTGAGTGGCATTTATTTCCTACGTGACTTCAATATGATTTTTAATTTTTCCCAATACATTTTTTTTTTTGCAGAACAATTTCTTTATGATTTTTAACATGACTTAATAATACAATTTCACTGCAGATTTTTATTTAAATTTCTGATTTATTTGTTTTAGACCATTTTTAAATTGTAATGTATATATCATCTTCACATAGTCAGGTAAGTGGTAAGGATATTGTAAATCACACAGTGGGGGCCTAGTTATCAACCCGTCAACCCTCAAATACGCTGCGTATTCCGCAGCGTATTTGTGGCGAGGCATGATACGCCTTAGTTATCAAAGGCTCGAGACCGGCAAAAGTAGAATTTTGTGACGTAAGCTTCGACTCCGCCGGACTCAGTCCGACACAGATCGATTCTTACGTCCACTCCAGATGTTCCGCACACAAGTGCGGCACATTCTCACTACTTTTTGCTAGCTATCAAAAAACTAGCAGGTACCGCTCGGCACTTTTACGGCCCAGCGTACCTGGTTTTTCAAAGCGCCAGCCTGGAGGCGGCGGATCCCATAGGAATCAATGGGAGTCTGACCCATAGCGAAAGTACAAGTTCGCTGCTGACAGACATCCCATTCATTCCTATGGGGAGATGTCTGCACCTAACACCCTAACATGTACCCCGAGTCTAAACACCACTAATCTGACCCCCCCTACACCGCCGCAACTAAATAAAGTTATTACCCCCCTAAACCGCCGCTCCCGGAGTCCACCGCAAGCTACTCTATACATATTAACCCCTAAACCGCCGCCTCCCGGAGCCGCACCGCAACTATAATAAATGTATTAACCCCTAAACCGCCGCTCCCTGAACCCGCCGCAACCTATATTAAATGTATTAACCCCTATCCTGCCCCCCCTACACCGTCGCCACCTATAATACATTTATTAACCCCTAATCTGCCCCCCCTACACCGTCGCAACCTATAATAAATTTATTAACCCCTATCCTGCCCCCCACTACGCCGCCCGCCACTGTAATAAAATTATTAACCCCTAAACCTAACCCTAACCCTAACGCCCCCTAACTTAAATATTAATTAAATAAATCTAAATAAATTAACTCTTATTAACTAAATGAATCCTATTTAAAAACTAAATACTTACCTTTAAAATAAACCCTAATATAGCTACAATATAAATAATAATTATATTCTAGCTATCTTAGGATTTATTTTTATTTTACCGGTACACTTTCAATTTATTTTAACCATGTACAATAGCTATTAAATAGTTATTAACTATTTAATAGCTTACCTAGCTAAAATAAAGAGAAATGTACCTGTGAAATAAATCCTAACCTAAGTTACAATTACACTAACACTACACTATACTTTAATAAATTATTCCTATTTAAAAATAAATACCTACCTGTAAAATAAACCCTAAGATAGCTACAATGTAATTAATAATTATATTATAGCTATCTAGGATTTATATTTATTTTACAGGTAACTTTGTATTTATTTTAGCTAGTTAGAATAGTTTATTAAATAGTTATTAACTATTTAATAACTACCTAGCTAAAAGAAATACAAAATTACCTGTAAAATAAATCCTAACTTAAGTTACAATTAAACCTAATACTACACTATCATTAAATTAACTAAATAAACTACCTACAAATAACTACAATGAAATACAATTACATAACACTAACTAAAGTACAAAAAATAAAAAAAAGCTAAGTTACAAAAAATAAAAAATTAAGTTACAAACATGTTAAAAATATTACAACAATTTAAGCTACTTACACCTAATCTAAGCCCCCTAATAAAATAAACAAACCCCCCCAAAATAAAAAAAATCCCTACCCTATTCTAAATTACATAAATTTCAAAGCTCTTTTACCTTACCAGCCCTTAAAAGGGCCATTTGTGGGGGCATGCCCCAAAAAGTTCAGCTCTTTTGCCTGTAAAATAAAAAATACAACCCCCCCCCAACATTAAAACCCCACCACCCACATACCCCTAATCTAACCCAAACCCCCCTTACAAAAACCTAACACTAATCCCCTGAAGATCATCCTACCTTGAGTCATCTTCACTCAGCCGAGCCACCGATGGAACTGAAGAGGACATCCGGAGCGGAAGAAGTTAATCCTCCAAGCGGCACTGAAGAAATCTTCCATCCGATGAAGTCATCATCCAGGCGGCGCTGAAGAAGTCTTCGATCCGGCCGATGTCATCTTCAAAGAGGCGCTGAAGAGGTCTTCTATCCGGGCGAAGTCATCTTCCAAGCCGGGTCTTGAATCTTTCCTTCCGCCGATGCGGAACCACCTTCTTCACCGACGGACTACGACGAATGACGGCTCCTTTAAGGGGACGTCATCCAAGATGGCGTCCCCTCAATTTCCGATTGGCTGATAGGATTCTATCAGCCAATCGGAATTAAGGTAGGAAAATCTGATTGGCTGATGGGAATCAGCCAATCAGAATCAAGTTCAATCCGATTTTCTGATCCAATCAGCCAATCAGATTGAGCTCGCATTCTATTGGCTGATCGGAACAGCAATAGAATGCGAGCTCAATCTGATTTGGCTGATTCCATCAGCCAATCAGATTTTCCTACCTTAATTCCGATTGGCTGATAGAATCCTATCAGCCAATCGGAATTGAGGGGATGCCATCTTGGATGACGTCCCTTAAAGGAGCCGTCATTCGTCGTAGTCCGTCGGTGAAGAAGGTGGTTCCGCGTCGGCGGAAGGAAGATTCAAGACCCGGCTTGGAAGATGACTTCGCCCGGATAGAAGACCTCTTCAGCGCCTCTTTGAAGATGACATCGGCCGGATCGAAGACTTCTTCAGCGCCGCCTGGATGATGACTTCATCGGATGGAAGATTTCTTCAGCGCCGCTTGGAGGATTAACTTCTTCCGCTCCGGATGTCCTCTTCAGTTCCATCGGTGGCTCGGCTGAGTGAAGACGACTCTAGGTAGGATGATCTTCAGGGGATTAGTGTTAGGTTTTTGTAAGGGGGTTTGGGTTAGATTAGGGTTATGTGGGTGGTGGGTTTTAATGTTGGGGGGGGTTGTATTTTTATTTTACAGGCAAAAGAGCTTGAACTTTTTGGGGCATGCCCCCACAAATGGCCCTTTTAAGGGCTGGTAAGGTAAAAGAGCTTTGAAATTTATGTAATTTAGAATAGGGTAGGGATTTTTTTTTATTTTGGGGGGGGTTTGTTATTTTATTAGGGGGCTTAGATTAGGTGTAAGTAGCTTAAAAATTGTTGTAATATTTTTAACATGTTTGTAACTTAATTTTTTATTTTTTGTAACTTAGCTTTTTTTATTTTTTGTACTTTAGTTAGTTTATGTAATTGTATTTCATTGTAGTTATTTGTAGGTAGTTTATATTAGCTAAATTTAATGATAGTGTAGTATTAGGTTTAATTGTAACTTAAGTTAGGATTTATTTTACAGGTAATTTTGTATTTCTTTTAGCTAGGTAGTTATTAAATAGTTAATAACTATTTAATAACTATTCTAACTAGCTAAAAATAAATACTTACCTGTAAAATAAAAATAAATCCTAAGATAGCTAGAATATAATTATTATTTATATTGTAGCTATATTAGGGTTTATTTTAAAGGTAAGTATTTAGTTTTAAATAGGATTCATTTAGTTAATAAGAGTTAATTTATTTAGATTTATTTAATTAATATTTAAGTTAGGGGGGCGTTATGGTTAGGGTTAGACTTAGGTTTAGGGGTTAATCATTTTATTACAGTGGGCGGCGGCGTAGTGGGGGGCAGGATAGGGGTTAATAAATTTATTTTAGGTTGCGGCGGGTTCATGGAGCGGGCGGTTTTGGGGTTAAACTATTTATTTAGTTGCGGAGAGGTGCGGGATCAGCAGGATAGGGGTTAATAATTTTATAATAGAGGGCGACGGTATAGGGGGGCAGGATAGGGGTTACTAGGTATTAATGTAGGTGGCAGCGGTGTCCGGGGGAGCGGCGGTTTAGGGGTTAATACATTTATCAGAGTTGCGGCAGGGTCCTAGGAGCGGCGGTTTAGGGGTTAGTAACTTTATTGAGTTGCGGGGGGCTCCGGGGGCGCCGGGTATAGGTGGGTAGAACAGTGCAGTTTAGTGTGAGTGCTTAGTGACAGGCTAGCAATAAAGCTGGGAAAAAGCCGAAGGGGCAGCGAGATCGGATGAGTGATAACTGTCACAGTCCGCTGCTCATCGCCCCGCGGCTTTTTGACAGCTTTATTTTGATAACTTAGGCGTATTTTTTCAGGTCCGCCCGGCGGCGAAGGTAGGCGAGCTTAGGCGGACGTATTGGGCCGGCGAAGCCAGAAAAGTAGACGGCTTGATAACTAGCCCCCAGTATCTCACAAAAGTGAGTACACCCCTCACATTTTTGTAAATATTTTATTATATATTTTCATTTGACAACACTGAAGAAATGGCAACTTTGCTACAATGTAAAGTAGTGAGTGTACAGCCTGTATAACAGTGTAAATTTGCTGTCCCCTCAAATAACTCAACACACAGCCATGAATGTCTAAACCGTTGGCGACAAAAAGTGAGTACACCCCTAAGTGGAAATGTCCAAATTGGGCCCAATGTGTCAATATTTTGTGTGGCCACCATTATTTTTCCAGCACTGCCTTAACCCTCTTGGGCATTGAGTTCTCCAGAGCTTCACAGGTTGCCACTGGAGTCCTCTTCCACTCCTCCATGACAACATCAAAGAGCTGGTTAATGTTAGAGACCTTGCTCTCCCCCCACCTTCCATTTGAGGATGCCCCACAGATGCTCAATAGGGTTCAAGTCTGGAGACATGCTTGGCCAGTCCATCACGCTTTACCCTAAGCTTCTTTAGCAAGGCAGTGGTCATCTTGGAGGTGTGTTTGGATCATGATCATGTTGGAATACTGCCCTGCGGCCCCAGTCTCCGAAGGGAGGGGGTTGATGCTCTGCTTCAGTATGTCACAGTACAGTGTTGGCATTCCTGGTTCCTTCAATGAACTGTAGCTCCCCAGTGCCAGCAGCACTCTTGCAGGCCCAGACCAGGACACTCCCACCACCATGCTTGACTGTAGGCAAGACACACTTGTCTTTGTTACTCCTCACCTGGTTGCCGCCACACACGCTTGACACCATCTGAACCAAATAAGTTTATCTTGGTCTCATTGGACCACAGGACATGGTTCCAGTAATCCATGTCCTTAGTCTGCTTGTCTTCAGCAAACTGTTTTGCAGGCTTGCTTCTGCATCATCTTTAGAAGAAGGCTTCCTTCTGGGACGACAGCCATGCAGGACCCAATTTGATGCAGTGTGGCGGCATATGGTCTGAATACTGACAGGCTGACCCCCCACCACCTTCAACATCTGCAGTAATGCTGGCAGCACTCATACGTCTATTTCCCAAAGACAACCTCTGGATATGACCCTGAGCACGTGCACTCAACTTCTTTGGTCGACCATGGCGAGGCCTGTTCTGAGTGAAACCTGTCCTGTGAAACCGCTGTATGGTCTTGCACACTGTGCACGCAGCTCAGTTTCAGGGTCTTGGCAATCTTCTTATAGCCTAGGCCATATTTATGTAGAGCAACATTCTTTTTTTCAGAACCTCAGAGAGTTCTTTGCCATGAGGTGCCATGTTGAACTTCCAGGGACCAGTATGAGAGAGTGTGAGAGCAATAACACCAAACTTAACACACCTGCTCCCCATCCCAACACCTGAGACCTTGTAAAAACTAACGGAGTCCACATGACATTGGGGAGGGAAAATGGCTAATTAAGGCCCAATTTGGACATTTCCACTTAGGGGGTGTTCTCACTTTTGTTGCCAGCGGTTTACACATTAATGGCTGTGTGTTGAGTTATTTTGAGGGGACAGCAAATGTTTCACTGTTATACAGGCTGTACACTCACATACTTTACATTGTAGCAAAGTGTAATTTCTTCAGTGTTGTCCACATGAAAATATAAAATAAAATATTTACAAAAATGTGAGTGGTGCACTCACTTTTGTAAGATACTGTATATGTCAATATATAATACATTTATTAATTAATATATTTATGAAACTACTTTGGATATTAATGAACCTGAAAAGACTCAGACACCTGCTGTTCGATACACTTCTGACAAGCCAGAATGTCTCAAAAATACAAAGAGAAGATAGTTGTCTCAAATGGTCAAGAGATAACATCACATCTTAAGAACCTTTATTTACACATTGTTTCCATAAGATGGGGACCTTCAAATGAATTGCCTTCAAAAGTTTCCTGCCTAGGCACATTTGTCTGAAGAGCAGTCTCTTCTTACTAAGGAAAGGAAATGTAACCATTTCTCACTTCAGTGTTTAATTAATACGCGCTGAGTTAAATATACAAACACCCAGACTTAATGGGTAATTATTATGAAGGTAGCAGAAGTATTTAACTTTGTATGAGGGAAATCCATATAAGAATTGAAATCTTAAAAGTTTAAATACATTCAGCTAGATTACGAGTTTTTGTCGGTAAGGCTTGCGTTACTAACAAGCATTTTTTTTTCACCGCTCACTTAAGACAACGCTGGTATTACAGGTTTTTTTAAACCCAGCGTTAGCCGCAAAATGGTGAGCGTAGAGTAAAATTTAGCTCTACATCTCACCTCAATACCAGCGTTGCTTACGGTAGCGGTGAGCTGGCTGAATGTGCTCGTGCACGATTTCCCCATAGGAATCAAAGGGGCAGATCGGGCTGAAAAAAAACCTTCAAAAAAGCAGCGTTCAGTTCCTAATGCAGCCCCATTGATTTCTATGGGGAAATAAAAGTTATGTCTACACCTAACACCCCTAACATGAACCCCAAGTCTAAACACCACTTATTAACCCCTAATCTGCTGCCCCCAACATCGCTGACACCTGCATTATATTATTAAGCCTAATCTGCCGCTCCGGACACCGCCGCCACCTACATTATATTTATGAACCCCTAATCTGCTGCCAACATCGTCAACACCTACATTATATTTATTAACCCCTAATCGCCCCCCCCCCCCCCCAACGTCGCCGCAACCTACCTACAATTATTACCTCTAATCTGCCGCCCCCATCGTCGGCGCTACTATATTACATTTATTAACCCCTAAACCTAAGTCTAACCCTAACCCTAACACCCCCCTAACTTAAATATAATTTAAATAAAACAAAATTAAATTACTACAATTAAATAAATTAATCCTATTTAAAACTAAATACTTACCTGTAAAAAAAAACATAAGATAGCTACAATATAACTAATAGTTACAATGTATCTATCTTAGGGTTTATTTTTATTTTACAGGCAAGTTTGTATTTATTTTAACTAGGTAAAATAGTTATTAAATAGTTATTAACTATTTAATAACTACCTAGTTAAAATAAGTACAAATTTACCTGTAAAATAAATCCTAAGCTAAGTTACAATTACACCTAACACTACACTATCATTAAATTAATTTTCTAAATTACCTAAAATTAAATACAATTAAATAAAATAAACTAAAGTACAAAAAAAACAAAACACTAGAGGGGGGCAGAAGTCTTCATCCGATCCGGGCAGAAGGAGACCTCCAGACGGGCAGAAGGCTTCATCCAGGCGGCATCTTCTATCCTCATCCAACCGGAGTGGAGCGGGGGTCCATCTTGAAGCCAGCCGACGCGGATCATCCTCTTCTTCCGACGACTCCCCGACGAATGAAGGTTCCTTTAAATACGTCATCCAAGATGGCGTCTCTTGAATTCCGATGTTTGATAGGATTTTATCAGCCAACCGGAATTACGGTAGGAAAAATGCTACACTTATTAACCCCTAATCTGGCTCCGGATGGATGAAGATAGAAGATGCCGCCTGGATGAAGCCTTCTGCCCGTTCTGGAGGTCCTCTTCTGCCCAGATCGGATGAAGACTTCTGTGCAGCGTACTGTTAGGTGTAATTGTAACTTAGGTTAGAATTTATTTTACAGGTAAATTTGTACTTATTTTAATTAAGTAGTTATTAAATAGTTATTAACGATTTAATAACTATTTCTACCTAGTTAAAATAAATACAAAGGTTGCCTGTAAAATAAAAAATAAACCCCTAAGATAGATACAATGTAACTATTAGTTATATTGCAGCTATTTTATGGTTTATTTTATAGGTAAGTATTTAGTTTTAAAGTAGGATTAATTTATTTAATTGTAGTAATTTAATTTCGTTTTATAAACTTATATTTAAGTTAGGGGGGTGTTAGGGTAGACTTAGGTTTTGGGGTTAATAAATTTAATATGGTAGCGGCGCACGATGGGGGCGCAAGATTAGGGGTTAATAAATGTAGGTAGGTATCGGCGATGTTAGGGGCGGCGATTAGGGGTTAATAAATTTTAACTAGTGTTTGCGCGAGGCGGGAGTGCGGCAGTTTAGGGGTTATATGTTTATTAAAGTGGCGGCGATGTCCAGTCAGCAGATTAGGGGTTAAAAACTTTATTTAAGTGTTTGCGATGTGGGGGGGGGGGGGCCTCGGTTTAGGGGTTAATAGGTAGTTTATGGGTGTTAGTGTACTTTTTAGCACTTTAGTTAAGAGTTTTATGTTACGGCGTTAGCCCATAAAACTCTTAACTACTGACTTTTAAAAGCGGTAGGAGTCTTGACAGCAGAGCTCACTTTCTCCAAGACTCGTAATACCAGCGTTAGGCAAGTCCCATTGAAAAGATAGGATACGCAATTGATGTAAGAAGATTTGCGGTATGCTCAAGTCGCGGAAGAAAAGTGAGCGGTACACCTATACCTGCCAGACTCGTAATAACAGCGGGCGTTTAAAAAGCAAGCGTTGGGACCATCTCAACGCTGCTTTTTAAGGCTAACGCAAGACTCGTAATCTAGGCGATTGTCTGTTATTTTCAGATATTTAAAAGACATTTAATAGACATCAAGACTGTAGAATGTACCAATAAATGTAAGTCTAGGACAGTGTTTTTCAACCAGTGTGCCGTGGCACACTAGTGTGCCGTGAGAGATCCTCAGGTGTGCCACGGCAGAATGACAACAGTGTGAAATATTTTTTAAACTTTGCTTCTTTTTTACTCCCAGTGCAGGGGTAGTTTGTAGGAGGCATGGCATAACAGCAACAAACACATTCAGTAATGTGTGTGTTTGTGTGTATGTGTATTTATATATGCTGTATTAGGCTACAATGTGTGATTTTTTAAAAAAAAATTTGGGATGGTGGTGTGCCACAGGATTTTTAATGTAAAAAAGTGTGCCACGGCAAAAAAAAAGGTTAAAAATCACTGGTCTAGGGAGATATGTCTAATCCCTAGCACAACTATGATGTGAATTAAATAAATAACTGTATTGGAGATATTTAAATGTTTGACAAATTATATTTAGAAAATATAAAAGGTTCTAAATATGACTGGACACATACCTATATAATTTGTACTATGAATTTATATCCATAATTATGTTTTTATACACTAAAAATAACATTATTAAAGAAATTAGTTGATAAGCATGCCAAAAGGCAGTCTAATTTTTGTTTTAAACTACAGATGTAGAAACAACCTATTTTGTAACTCTTCTTTTATATAAATAAGTGGGAAAGCCTACCCAGAGGGCAGTCTTTTGTGGTGACGGAACCACCCTGCCATTTTTGGGAAGGGGCGGTCTATTGTAGTGATGGAACCACCCTGCCATTTTCGGAAACCACCTGGCTGCAGCTTAAGCTGCAACCAGGTGGATTCTTTCATCACCCTGCCATCCAGGTAGATTCTAAAAATGGCAGGGTGGTGAAAGAATCCACCTGGATGCAGGATTCTTTCATCACCCTGCCATTTTTAGAATCCACCTGGATTCAGCTTACGCTGAATCCAGGTTGATTCTTTTACCACCCTGCCATCCAGGTGGGATTCCGAAAATGGCAGGGTGGTGAAAGGAGCTGCATCAAGGTGAATTCTTTCACCACCCTGCCATCCAGGGTGGATTCTTTCACCACCCCCCATTTGCTCTCTCTCCCACCCTTTCTTTTGCTCTCTCTCCCCCCTCATCTTTTGCTCTCTCCCCCCTCTTTTGCTCTCTCTCCTCCCCCCTTCTCTTTTGCTCTCATCTCACCCTCTCTGCTCTCTCTGCTCTCTCCCCCTCTCTATTGCTCTCTCTTTCCCTTTCTCTTTTGCTCTCTCTCTCCCCCTCTCTTTTGCCTCTCCCTCCCCCCTCTCTTTTTTCTCTCCCTCTCCCCCCTCTCTTTTGCTCTCTCTCTTCCCTCTCTTTTGCTCTATCTCTCCCCTCTCTTTTGCTCTATCTCTACCCTCTCTTTTGCTCCTCTTCCCCTCTCTTTTGCTCCTCTCCCCCTCTCTTTTACTCTCTCTCCCCCCATTCTTGCTCTCTCTCCCCCCCTCTCTTTTGCTCTCTGTCCCCCCTCCATTTGCTCTCTCTCCCCTCTCTTTTTGCTCCCTCTATCTTTTTGCTCTCTCTCCCCCTCTCTTTTGTGCTCTCTCACCCCTCTCTTTTGCTCTCTCTCTTTTGCTCTCTCTCCCCCTCTCTTTTGTGCTGCTCTCTCTCCCCCTCTCTTTCGCGCCTCTCTCTCCCCCTCTCTTTTGCTCTCTCTCTCCCCCCTCTCTTTTGCTCTCCCTCTCCCCTCTAATTTGCTCTCTCTCTCCCCTCTCATTTGCTCTCCCTCCCCCCTCTCATTTGCTCTCTCTCTCTCCTCTCATTTGCTTTCTGTCTCCCCTCTCATTTGCTCTCTCTCTCCCCTCTCATTTGCTCTTTCTCCCCCACTCTTTTGCTCTCTCTCTCCCTCTTATTTGGTCTCTCTCTCCCTCTCTTTTGCTCTCTCTCCCCCCTCTTTTGCTCTCTCTCCCCCTCCCTTTTGCTCTCCTCTCCCCTATCTTTTGCTCTTAATCTCGCTCTCTTTTGCCTCTCTCTCCCCCCTCTATTTTGCTTTCTCTCCCCCCTCTCTTTTGCTCTCTCTCTCCCCCCTCTCTTTTTGCTCTCCCTCTTCTCCTCTCTTTTGCTCTCCCTTTCCCCCCCTCTCGTTTACTCTCATCTCCCCTCTCTTTTGCTCTCTCTCCAGCTCTCATTTGCTCTCTCTCCCCTCTCTTATGCTTTTGCTCTCTCCTCCCTCTTTTTGCTCTCTCCCCCTCTCTTTTTCTTTCTCCCCTTCTCTTTTGCTTTCTGTCCCCCTTCTCTATCTCCCCCCTCTTGTTGCTCTCTTTTCCCCCCCTCTTGTGCGCTATCACGCAGACAGCCACGGCTGCTCCCACCTGGCCACGCCATGTCACCCCCCCCAGCTCCGCCTCCGTCATGCCCCAGTCCTGCCCCGTCACACCCGGTCGGCCCCGTCCCCTTCACGCCCGGGTTGTCCATGAAAGGTTAGTTTTCCCACACCTCCACAAGCAAGAACATCGTTACAGGACGGTGACTCACATAGTGTCACTGTCTGTAACGATCAGGCATCTGACTTCATATGGAGGCAGGAGCACCAATCACGCTCCGGCTCCATATGCGGCAGATGGCTGAAGCCCCAGAAGCTCCAACTCTCAGCTGTTATGTTACAGCTGAGAGTTGGAGCTCCTGAACCTGTCTGTCGCCGTGAGGCAGTTGCAAGCGCATCCAACATTTCTTTGAGGATGCGTGCGCAACTGCCGACGGCGACGGATATTACAAACACAATTATAGTATAGATGTGCACTAAATATGGAATATATTTATATTAAATGGAATACAAATCAAATATAAATATATCTAAATTATTACGGCTAGATTACGAGTTTTGTCAGTAAAAACGGGGTTAACGCTACATTTTTTTCCAGCGCTTACTTTAAACAACTCTGGTATTACAAGTTTTCTGAATGGCTGCGTTCGCCTCAGAAAAGTGAGCTTTGAGCATAATTTAGCTCCACTTCTACCAGTAATACCTGTGTTGCTTACAGTAGCGGTAAGCTGGCAAAACGTGCTTGTGCACGATTTCCCCATAGGAAACAATGGGGCTGAGCTGGCTGAAAAAAACCCTAAGACCTGCAAAAAAGCAGCGTTCAGCTACTAACGCAGCCCCATTGTTTCCTAACATGAACCCCGAGTCTAAAAACCCCTAACCTTACACTTATTAACCTCTAATCTGCCGCCCCCAACATCGTCGCCACTTGCATTATACTATTAGCCCCTAATCTGCCGCTCCGGACACCGCCGCCACCTACATTATCCCTATGAACCCCTAATCTTCTGCCCCTAACATCGCCGACACCTACATTATATTTATTAACCCCTAATCTGCCCCCCCCAACGTCACCGCCACCTACCTACACTTATTAACCCCTAATCTGCCGACCGGACATCGCCACCACTATAATAAATGTATTAACCCCTAAACCCTTAATCCCGCCTCGCAAAACACTATAATAAATTTTATTAACCCCTAATTTGACCCCCCCAACGTCGCCGCCACCTACCCTACAATTATTAACCCCTAATCTCCCGCTCCTTATGTCGCTGCTACTACAGGGAGTGCAGAATTATTAGGCAAGTTGTATTTTTGAGGATTAATTTTATTATTGAACAACAACCATGTTCTCAATGAACCCAAAAAACTCATTAATATCAAAGCTGAATAGTTTTGGAAGTAGTTTTTAGTTTGTTTTTAGTTATAGCTATTTTAGGGGGATATCTGTGTGTGCAGGTGACTATTACTGTGCATAATTATTAGGCAACTTAACAAAAAACAAATATATACCCATTTCAATTATTTATTTTTACCAGTGAAACCAATATAACATCTCAACATTCACAAATATACATTTCTGACATTCAAAAACAAATCAGTGACCAATATAGCCCACCTTTCTTTGCAAGGACACTCAAAAGCCCTGCCATCCATGGATTCTGTCAGTGTTTTGATCTGTTCACCATCAACAATGTTGATGGTGAACAGATCAAAACTCTGACAGAATCCATGGATTCAACATTGCGTGCAGCAGCAACCACAGCCCTCCCAGACACTGTTTCAGAGAGGTGTACTGTTTTCCCTCCTTGTAAATCTCACATTTGATGATGGACCACAGGTTCTCAATGGGGTTCAGATCATGGTGAACAAGGAGGCCATGTCATTAGATTTTCTTCTTTTATACCCTTTCTTGCCAGCCACGCTGTGGAGTACTTGGACGCGTGTGATGGAGCATTGTCCTGCATGAAATCATGTTTTTCTTGAAGGATGCAGACTTCTTCCTGTACCACTGCTTGAAGAAGGTGTCAGAAACTGGCAGTAGGACTGGGAGTTGAGCTTGACTCCATCCTCAACCCGAAAAGGCCCCACAAGCTCATCTTTGATGATACCAGCCCAAACCAGTACTCCACCTCCACCTTGCTGGCGTCTGAGTCGGACTGGAGCTCTCTGCCCTTTACCAATCCAGCCACGGGCCCCATCCATCTGGCCCATCAAGACTCACTCTCATTTCATCAGTCCATAAAACCTTAGAAAAATCAGTCTTGAGATATTTCTTGGCCCAGTCTTGACGTTTCAGCTTGTGTGTCTTGTTCAGTGGTGGTCGTCTTTCAGCCTTTCTTACCTTGGGCCATGTCTCTGAGTATTGCACACCTTGTGCTTTTGGGCACTCCAGTGATGTTGCAGCTCTGAAATATGGCCAAACTGGTGGCAAGTGGCATCTTGGCAGCTGCCACGCTTGACTTTTCCTCAGTTCATGGGCAGTTATTTTGCCGACTTGGTTTTTCCACACGCTTCTTGCGACCCTGTTGACTATTTTGAATGAAACGCTTGATTGTTCGATGATCACGCTTCAGAAGCTTTGCAATTTTTAAGAGTGCTGCATCCCTCTGCAAGATATCTCACTATTTTTGACTTTTCTGAGCCTGTCAAGTCCTTCTTTTGACCCATTTTGCCAAAGGAAAGGAAGTTGCCTAATAATTATGCACACCTGATATAGGGTGTTGATGTCATTAGACCACACCCCTTCTCATTACAGAGATGCACATCACCTAATATGCTTAATTGGTAGTAGGCTTTCGAGCCTATACAGCTTGGAGTAAGACAACATGCATAAAGAGGATGATGTGGTCAAAATAATCATTTGCCTAATAATTCTGCACTCCCTGTATAATAAAGTTTATTAACCCCTAAACCTAAGTCTAACCCTAACACCCCCTAACTTAAATATAATTTAAATAAAACAAAATAAAATTACTATAATTAAATAAATGAATCCTATTTAAAACTAAATACTTACCTATAAAATAAACCCCTAATATAGCTACAATATAACTAATAATTACATTGTATCTATTTTAGGATTTATATTTATTTTACAGGCAACTTTGTATTTATTTTAACTAGGTACAATAGCTATTAAATAGTTAATAACTATTTAATAGCTACCTAGTTAAAATAATTACAAAATTACCTGTAAAATAAATCCTAACCTAAGTTACAAATACACCTAACACTACACTATCAATAATTAATTAAATACATTAACTACAATTATCTAGACTAAAATACAATTAAATAAACTAAACTATAGTCCAAAAAAAACCAAACACTAAATTACAAAAAATAAAAAAATATTACAAGAATTTTAATCTAATTACACCTAATCTAAGCCCCCTAATAAAATAAAAAAGCCCCCCAAAATAATAAAATTCCCTACCCTATACTAAATTACAAAAGTAATCAGCTCTTTTACCTGTAAAAAAAAATACAAGACCCCCCCCAACATTTAAAACCCACCACCCACACACCCCCTACTCTAAAACCCACCCGATCCCCCCTTAAAAAAACCTAACACTAACACCCTGAAGATCACCCTACCTTGAGCCGTGTTCACCCAGCCGGGCTGAATTCTTCATCCACTCTGGGCGATGTGGTCCTCCATCCGGCAGAAGTCTTCATTCCATCCGCGGCTCCATCTTCAAAGACCTCCGACGCGGAACATCCTCCTCGGGCCGACGGGACTAACGACGAATGAAGGTTCCTTTAAATGACGTCATCCAAGATGGCGTCCCTCGGATTCGCGATTGGCTGATAGGATGCTATCGCCAATCGGAATATAAGGTAGGAAAAATCTGATTGGTTGATTTAATCAGCCAATCGGATTGAAGTTCAATCCGATTGGCTGATTGGATGAGCCAATAGAATTGACCTCGCATTTCATTGGCATATCCAATCAGCCAATCAGATTTTTCCTACCTTAATTCCGATTGGCTGATAGCGATCGGCGATGTTAGGGACGGCAGATTAGGGATTAATACAATTTATTATAGTATTTGTGAGGCGGGGTTGCGGCGGTTTAGGGGTTAATACATTTATTATAGTGGCAGCGATGTCCGGTGGGCAGATTAGGGGTTAATAAGTGTAGGTAGGTGGCGGCAACGTTGGGGGGGCAGATTAGGGGTTAATAGATATAATGTAGGTGTCGGCGATGTTAGGGACAGCAGATTAGGGGTTCATAGGGATAATGTAGGTGGCGGGCGATGTACCGGTCGGCAGATTAGGGGTTAAATAATTTTAATATAGTTGTTTGCGATGTGGGGGGCCTCGGTTTAGGGGTTCATAGGTAGTTTATGGGTGTTTGTACTTTGTAGCACTGTAGTTAAGAGCTTTATGTTCTGGCGTTAGCCCATAAAATTCTTAATTACTGACTTTTTTATGCGCTAGGAGTCTTGGAGGTAGAGGCTCTACCGCTCACTTCTTCAAGACTTGCAATACCAGTGTTAGCCAAATCCCATTAAAAAGATAGGATACGCAATTGACGTAAGGGGATTTGCGGTAGCCAAAAGTTGTGGAAGAAAAGTGAGCGGTACACCTGTACCTGCCATACTCATAATACCAGCGGGCGTTAAAAAGCAGCGTTTAGGACCCCTTAATGCTGCTTTTTAAAGCTGACGCAGAACTCGTAATCTAGGCGGTTAGTTTCCTCAGAATTCAACTTCTAATTACATGTATGTTATGACATACAGCTAGATTATGAGTTGTGCTTTCATCTTTTAACGCTGAAAATATGGCATTTTTCAGCATTAAAACAGCACTGCAGCTATTACAAGTCTTGTCGGGTATAGCTGTACTGCAAGCCTTTTAGCTTGTAACGCAACGTCAGTACCGCACTCGTACAAATTAAGTTTTTTCATGGGATTCCCATAGTGCTGCCATTACGAGTTTTGCAGTCAGGTTAAAAAAACTTGCGTTACAGCCTAAAACGACAAGATCCGTACCGCCATCTAAAAGCAGTAGTTATGAGTTTTACTCAACAAAACTGTTACATAAAACTCATAACTAAAAGTGTTACAAAGTACACTAACACCCATAAACTACCTATTAACCTCTAAACCTAGGGTTAGACTCAGGGTTAGGTTTAGGGGTTAATATATTTATTTAGTGTTAGTGATGTGGGAAGCCAGAGATTTAGGGGTTAATAACTTTAGTATAGTGGTGGCGGCGATGTTGGGGGTGGCAGATTAGGGGTTAATAAATTTATGTAGGTGGCGGCAACATTGGAGGCGGCAGATTAGGGGTTAATAAGTGTAGGTAGGTGGCGGCAGATTAGGGGTTAATAAGTGTAATGTAGGTGTCGGCGATATCGGGGGCGGCAGATTAGGGGTGTTTAGACTCAGGGTTTATGTTAGGGTGTTAGGTGTAAACATACATTTTGTTTCCCCATAGACATCAATGGGGCTGCCTAACGGAGCTTTACGCTCCGTTATTGCAGGTGTTAGGCATTTTTTAGCCGGCTCTCCCCATTGATGTCTATGGGGAAATCGTACACGAGCACGTAACAGCAGTTCAAAGCAGCGCTGGTATTTGTGTGTGGTATGGAGCTCAACGCAACCATATCGCCGGGTTTTTGCAAACCTGTAATAGCAGCGCTATTAAAGGTGAGCGGTGACAATAACTTGTAAGTTATTACTGAGTCACTCATAACGCAAAACTCGTAATCTAGCTGTGTGATATCTATTATAAATTGCATTTAAAGTGGCTAATTTGTACTTATTATTGTGGCTAAATTAGACTTATTAATGTGGTACTGATTAATATATTGACTTACTAATAATATATAAATCTCTTTGGTTGATTAATTGACGTTACATAAGACTATTTTGACCTAGGTAGTTAAATCATATCTCTTGGAAACATTATTAGATTTATTGAGGTTTGGTAAGGATTTGTATTTAAATATTTGACTATATTGTTAACCAAGCATTGTTAAGTAAGTGTAAACCATATTTTGGCATTGGAATTAATGTTACTGGCTAATTATACATTTTCAAGTAAACTTCAAGTGTGATATTTAATAAGTAATTGTTGAGTTAAGGTATATTTATAGATAATATTGTGTCTCAATACAGGATAACAGACGATTTAATGAAATATTAATTGATCTAAAGAATTTCCAAAGCTTGTTAAATTATTTTAATATTGTAATAATCAAGCAATGTATACCTGTTCATAAGTGATATTCTGTTTACTGCATAAATTTTAATCAATGTGTTTATAAAAAATATACGTGATCAGTACTTAGGAACTTTTATTTGGGATTAAAGATTAATATTTGATAATTTTATTTTTATTAAGTTCTAGATATCTCAATAGTAATTAAATAACATTTCATTGGAGTATACTGATAAGATTCTTCTATATTAATTGGGGGTATTGCTGATGTTAATTTTATTATTGCTAATAATTATTGATATTCCTAATTCCATTAGTCAAAATACGTAACACCTTGGAGGTTACTGCTGAGATCAATATAATATCGTAACCTAATATATAACGACATACTTAAAAGCACTTTGCGAGGCACACTGTTCTCAAAGTAAAAACTGTTATAGATATTATAGAATTAGGACAGAGGCTTCATAGTTCTGGTAACGTTTGTTAGAAAATCTCACAAGCCCAGAAGCGTTTAGATAATTGAGCTCCTCTATAAAAACATGCTGTTTAGTAAATAACTTAAAAAAAACACTATGTCGTTAAATTAAAAGTGCTGTTCTTTAATTTCCTATAATAAATTACCTTCAACATCTAAAGAAGTCGGAATTACCAAAACCCACTCATGATAGTGATCTCGCTGTCAATGTTAACATACATCATCCAGACACATCAACTATCTGCTGTTTTTTTCTTTAATATCTGACTTTATACATTGTCATTTATAAAATCTGGTCAATATAATCTCAAGAAATCATCATACTGGACATCTGCCTTAAGGGACATAAATAATCAATAGAAAAATTCATGAATATAATGATTACACTACTGTATGTCTCTGATAATTAAATTTGCTTAGTTCTCATGGTCTTCTTTGTTGAAAAGCATACCTAAGTAGGTAGGGTGCACGTGTCTTGAGCACAACATGACTGCAAACAATGCCATCTAGTGTGCTTGCAAATGTATAACATTGTTGATAAAAAGTATTCTAGCAAAACTACTATATAGTGTTCCACAAACATGCACGCTCATGAGCCTACCTGCCTGCATTTCAACAAAGAATACAATGAGATTTAAGTAAATTTGTGCTCTGCATATGAATCAAGAAAGAAAACATCTGGCTTGCATGTCCCTTTAAATATGAGAAATCCCTATTAGAAAATAGGTAATAGCATGCGCCAAATATGTTTGGAATATAAAAGAAAAAATATTAATGTATAATAATGAAGTGACACATATGTGAGACTAAAAAATGAAAAAAGTAGTTTTTGTGGGGGGAAAAATTGATTAAAAACTGATGTGAAATAAAATATATATACATATATATATATATATATATATATATATATAGTATATATATAATATATAAAAAATTTGAAGTGTATGTGTAAGTCAAATTGACTGAACCCTGGTGGGTGGTGTGTGAAAAAAGGAGATGATATCGCTAATACAATAGGTGCAAAATAAAGTACTTGAAAGTGAAATCAATCCATATAAGAAAGTATATATATCTCTATGAGAAAACAAAAACAGAAAAAATGTATATATCCAAGGTGTATATGCTAGTAATCAAACAGTTCTTAATATATAACCAACAAACTTATCGTGATATAAGTCCCATAGCAGATAGTGCTGACAGGTGAAGCCGACAAATGTCAATGTCTCTGCGAGAATGTTTT
The DNA here is from genome assembly GCF_027579735.1 of Bombina bombina. Classification (NCBI taxonomy): domain Eukaryota; kingdom Metazoa; phylum Chordata; class Amphibia; order Anura; family Bombinatoridae; genus Bombina; species Bombina bombina. Next base: position 656,009,519 of record NC_069502.1, read on the forward strand.
CTTTAAAACTTGTAGATGTTTTGTAGTCAGTGGAAATTCACCAAAAAACAGGCAGCTGGTCTTGGGTGTGTCTGATCGAGTAACACAGTTTCTAAAATAGGTGAAAAGAAAGACAGCGCCTCATAGTGCAAGTAGGTTCCAACAATAATGGATCACACTGAACAAATAACAGATGGTAGTATACTCACAAGGTTATTGGCACCTTTATTGAAAGAGGTGCAAAAAGGCAGACTGACGTTTAAATCAGCAGTCAGTACGCTGGAGCCAACTCGATTCAACTTTCCTGGGTGGGCCGCTGTGGACTCTCCACTTTTAGACAGGAGCAGAATACTCTGGTGTTATGCTGTATAAATGAACAGCGGACGGTGTTGTATTTGGCAGGCGAAGTAAAAAGCAATTGATGCTGGGATTAGATAAAGTTTAAAAACACTTTATTGTATGAGCTTAGGACGCGTTTCTCGGCCGCAAGCTCCTGGCCGTTCATCAGGTAAAAATGACTGATGAAACGGCCAGGAGCTTGCGGCCGAGAAACGCGTCCTAAGCTCATACAATAAAGTGTTTTTAAACTTTATCTATCCCCAGCATCAATTGCTTTTTACTTCGCCTGCCAAATACAACACCGTCCGCTGTTCATTTATACAGCATAACACCAGAGTATTCTGCTCCTGTCTAAAAGTGGAGAGTCCACAGCGGCCCACCCAGGAAAGTTGAATCGAGTTGGCTCCAGCGTACTGACTGCTGATTTAAACGTCAGTCTGCCTTTTTGCACCTCTTTCAATAAAGGTGCCAATAACCTTGCGAGTATACTACCATCTGTTATTTGTTCAGTGTGATCCATTATTGTTGGAACCTACTTGCACTATGAGGCGCTGTCTTTCTTTTCATCCCTTTAAATATGTGTGAAATCCCTTTTTGATGGTTAAACATATAGAGGTAAATCACACTCTATCAGCCATCTGCTCCCGATATGGCTTTTTGGTTTCCAGACAAATTGTTCAGCATGTTTTTGAGTGATAACAATCCAAAATAATATCTGTGTACTATAAGCTCACTGTCCATGAACATGTTTTTAACATAAAAGTTCCCAAAAACGTGTTTTTTTGTGTTATATGTAATAGACACTACTATAAAGAATAATATGCACAGATACTAATATAAAAATCCAGTATTAAACCTTTTTAAAAGGTAATAAAAAGCTCCCAATTTAGCACTGTTGATGAGGTTAGTCTGGGACACCCAATCAAAGGGGCAGAAGGAAGAACACACCCTCCCCCCTTCCCTGCATATGAAAAGGCCCATTACACAAACAGGAGCAAGCAGGAATCTGTAGACTTCAGTCTACATCAGACACTTTAGGGCTTGGTTAGGAGTCTGAAAATCAGCACAATGTTATTAAAAATAAACAAAACTATACATTGTTGCAAAAACACTCCCACAGATGGGCTATATAAATGAATCATCTATAATTTATGCAAAGAAAAATCTAATGTACAATGCTCATTTAAGTGGTTGTTATCAGGATATAAACTGGTAATCCACCCAAGACTGGCATATACAATGGCCCTGTCACACCACTTAAAGGGATATAAATCCCAAAATACCATTTTAAACAACTTTCCAATTTGAAAAAGTCCTGGAAGACAAGAGAGAGGCGCCTAATGGTGTAATAACGTTAATCCCAAGCACATAGATGGACAGACAAATGGCAACTCACAGATTTCAAAAGTACACACAGTGCTATAAACAACGGGCCGAGACCTCTCAGTCGCTCGACAGACTCACTCCCGATAGGGGTGGGAAAACAAAAGGAGCAGACACTCCCCCTCCCCGATGGTTCGGCCTCTACTCTTGACAGGCAAGGGAGGCTGGTACACTTTCCAATTTACTTCTATTATACATTTTGCTTCATTCTCTTGGTATCCTTTATTGAAGGAGCAGCAATGCCCTACTGGGAGCTAACTGAACACATTGGTATGCCAATAACAAGAGGCATATATGTGCAGACACCATCAGCAGCAAGCTCCCAGCCCCCGAACCTACCTAGGTATGCTTTTTATAAAAAAAAAATACCAAGGGAACAAAGCAAATTAGATAATATAAGTACATTTGAAAGTTGTTTAAAATTGCAGGCTCTATCTGAATCATAAAAGTACATTTTTAGGTTTCATGTTCCTTTAAGGTTACAATAAAGTTCTTTTGAATTAACCCCTTTGTTCACTGTGCAAGAGAAATACTCATTTACATGCGTGAAATTCAGGCCCGGACTGACCATAGGGCATACCGGGCATATGCCCGGTGGGCCGCTGGTATCTTTAGCCCCGCCCACTATTACCACACACACAGAGTGCTTCACTAGTATGTGGCTCTTTATTTATTTTGGCATGATCAGTGCGGCTGTTGGGCCAACTTTTCCCTTAGCCCTGCCCACCATTACCTCAAGGCCAGTAGCCAGGGCGCCATCAGTGGTTGAAAGGGTGACTGGAGTCAGGGGCCCTAAACTAAGCCTAAAGTTAACCATTTGGACTTGTGGGCTGCAATTTCTAAAATCGTGTCATGCCTTGCCTTTCCCTTTATGCTGTCTGGCCCTTGTTCCTGCACCCACCCCCTTTCAGGGAACCCCTGGGAGTTCGAAGTAACGGGAAGGGGACTTGACCGTTGGAGGAATTAGGCCTTGGGTGTGATTGGTTGGTTCCTGTAAGGGGGCGGGCTTAGCACGCGCTGTTACGCATTTAAGGAAAGAGCAGGAGAATCTGTCATCAGATTAATTTTCAAACCTTTCTGGAAAGTGCTTGCTTTTCAGTTGGTAATTCTGCGATGGCGCATTTTGATGCGATTTTCGGCCAACTTAAGTTGGAAGCTGCTAAAATGGGCCCTACCTGGCTCGAAGATAAATTACGTCCGTTGCCTTAGCCCGGTGTGTCGAACCCAGGGTGGATATCGTGGATGTGGCTCCGAGACCAGCGAGGCGTTCGAGGCCCCCAGTTCGTTCAGATCCGGATCCTGAAGGGGGTAATAGCGGTCGGAAAAAATCCAGCCCCAGTCCGGGGTTAAAGGCGTCTGTAAGGAAGAAGTCAAGTTCTAGTTCCGGAAGTCGGCAGACCGGAGCGGAGGTTGCTGATAATGTGATGCAGTCCGGGAGCACCTGTTCCATTACGGAACAATTCAGTGAGCCTGTAATGAAGGGTGATTCTTTGCCTAAGGGTAAGATGGCCAATTTAGGCCAGAAAGTAGTAATTAGAGGAAAAAGGCAAGCTAGTAAAAGTGACGGCCCGCCAAGGCCTATTTTTCCGTGTGGGGGTAATGAACAAGTGAGTATATGTAGTTTAGGTAGCACCTTAGTGAAAAAGAAAGGTGAGGGTTTGATTGTATCTGGGCCGATTGAACTACCTCAGGCAGTTTCAGAACAGTTACATAATGTTTCTAAGACGGCTCAGATTTTAAGACCTTGCAGTAATATTGAAGATCAGGCTTATCGAGTGTTAGACGAGAGGGTGGAAAGGCCTGAAGTCAGTGATAGTCAGCATGATACCGAGGTTGATAACGGTGTGGTAGAATTAGATTTATATTTAGATTCTTCTGAGGAGGATTTTATTCCACCTTCTCCCAGTGTAGTTAACACTATTAGCCAGTTTAAACCGTCAGTCAGGGTCACGGGCGATTCGGTTTTAAAGGGTGAGTTAAGAAATTTGAGGGATAGGAATGTTGAAGTAATTAAAAATTTACCTGTCACTAATGATGTTTTTCTTTTAGAAGGGAATGAGACTGGGTCACGGCCTGAGAATTCCCAGGGTCTTTTAATGGTGGGAAATGACGGCCTAAGTGGGGATGCTTATGGTCTGCAGGAATCCTGGACGGAAAATATCAGGCTGGATATTGAGGACGGCGTTCCGGGGGTGGAACGTTTTAATGCAAGGGGAGAAGAAACAAGGGTGAGTACGGCCAACAATTTTAATTTTGGTCTTCAGGGCATGATGGGTCAGAGTATTAATAATACATTTCATAGCTCGGTTAACTCTGTTCAACGTCCAAACAGGTCTGGGATTGGGAGAATACAAGGTAGAGGTAGACAACGCAAGAGGTATGGGGATTTAAAGGGAGAAGGGTTTGAGGTTCCATCAGCTAAGAAGGGTAAGGGTGTTTCAGTGGATAGTAGGTTGGGTATGTCTACAGCTAGTAGGGGCATTGGAATTTGGGCACCTTCTGGGGGTTTGTCACATGTTTATTTTTTACAGACGGAAAAAGGGCAGCAATTAATGACTAATACGGATCCCAGGGCTACTGGTTTCCAGAATACAGAGAAGGTTACGGCTGCATCTCAAGGGGTTCAGTCTGCAGTGACTCAGGATCCGAGTACAGGTAATGAGGGATCCGGGGTGGTGAATCTGAATGTGGGGGTTGATACAGTTGGTGTGCATGCTGATCCTTTATCTATAACTGTTGTAGCGGGTTTAAGGGACTTGTTAGCCAAATTAGAAGGAGCCAAAGTCACGGGGGGAGTCGCCAATTCATGGGTTCCCCCTGAATTGGCTATCCAAAATAGGGTATTAGGGATTGTTGGTGAGGGAATAAAAGATGTAGGGTCAGTACCTCAATCTCAAATGGTCGGTTTATCCCAGCAAAAGGTGGCTTATGTTGATAATAAAATGGCTGGGGGTCCTGAGCTGAAGATTGCTGACACGGCTTTGGCCAGGTCTTGTTTGTGTTCTATCGGGCCTTTGGGCATGCATTTGACGGTCGAGTTAAGAGAAAAGATATACAAGAGAGATTTTATTGAATTATTTTCCCTCCTTCCTCTTGATCAGTCTTTTGAGATACCTGAAGACTCAAAAAAGGATTCGGCCAAGAAGGAGGAGGAGGAAAGGAAAAGACGTTACAGAAAATTACCGAAAACATTTACTAACTGGTTCCAGGCTTTTGTTATTTATGCTAGTGTATTTTCTGTTAAGTTCCCTGATCAAGGCGCGGCCCTCTTTTGTTATTTAGATGAAATTGCCGCTGCTCAGAGAACATATGGTGGTATGGCTTGGTGGTATTATGATGAACAATTTAGACAACGTTTGTCGGTTAAGCCTGAGATGAAATGGGACGATCGTGATATGGGTCTATGGTTAAAAGTGATGACCCCGTTAAGGTCTTCGCAGCCCTTTCGCGGGAGTGCCGGCGGATCTCTTCAAAACGGTTCGTCGGCAACAGCCAAAAAAGGTTTCTGTTTTGCTTTCAATGAAAAGTTCTGTAAATGGGGAGCATCATGTAAATTCAGACACGAATGCTCTGGGTGTGGTGGATCCCACCCTTCCATTAAGTGTTTCAAAAAGAACAAATTGGGAGGAACCCAGGAGCTTCCTGAAAAAGGGATTAACTCCGGTGAGGCTAAGCGGGATGGGGCTGTGGCTCGTACTTTACGCTAAACAGAAGGGTTGTGGTGATAAGGCCTTGTTGTTGCTACATGGTTTTGAGTTTGGTTTCAGAATTCCATCTTCAGGGGGTGTTGTTCATTACAGGGGTAACCTTAAGTCTGCTAGAGAATGGCCTGAGGTTGTCAGGATTAAACTTGAGAAAGAGGTTTCTTTGGGTCGAATGGCAGGTCCTTTTAAAATCTCTCCTATCCCCCATTTGCGTATTTCTCCTTTAGGAGTGGTTCCTAAGAAAGAGCCTGGTAAATTTCGTCTAATTCACCACTTATCATTTCCAAAAGGTGGATCTGTTAATGATGATATTCCGGATGAATTATCGTCTGTGTCTTATACATCATTTGACATGGCAGTTAATTTGGTTAGAGAGGCTGGTCAATTTGCTTTAATGGCTAAAGTCGATATTGAGGCGGCTTTTCGGTTACTTCCAGTTCACCCTTCTTCACATTATCTGTTGGGTTGTTGTTTTGAGGGTTTTTTCTACATTGACTTATGCCTCCCGATGGGTTGTTCTATTTCTTGTTCTTTGTTTGAATGCTTTAGTTCCTTTTTGGAATGGGTTGTTAAATTCAAGTCTGGATTCTCGTCAGTAGTTCATTATTTGGATGATTTTCTTTTTGTTGGTCCCCCTGATTCGGACGTTTGTTTGAAATTAAGGGATTGTTTTTATTCAATGGCATCTGATTTTGGGGTTCCTATTGCAATGGAAAAATCTGAGGGTCCAGTTACGGCCCTTAAATTTCTGGGTATTACGATAGATTCTGAAAGTATGGAATGTAGGCTACCTGCGGAAAAGATTGTGGATTTGTCAGAAATGATTCAGCAATTTTTGGCGGTCCGTAAGGTGACTTTGAGAAAAAATGCAATCTTTGCTGGGAAAATTGAATTTTGCTTGCAGAATCATTCCTATTGGTAGAGTTTTTTCTAGAAGAATGTCATTGGCTACGTCTGGTGTTAGTAAGCCTCATCATTTTGTAAGGATTAAAAAAGGCCACAAGGATGATTTGAAAGTTTGGTTGGAATTCCTTAAAAATTTTAATGGTGTTGCAATATTTATGGAAGCTAGGGTCTCTAATGTTGATTTGGATTTGATAACTGATGCAGCTGGGGGTGTTGGTTTCGGGGCTTATTTTCAAGGGCATTGGTGTGCAGAAGTGTGGCCTCAAGAGTGGGTCAATTTGGGTTTAACTAAGAACCTAGTTTTCCTTGAGCTATTTCCTATTCTGGTGGCTCTGTTTGTGTGGGAAGTTGATTTGATGAATAAATCCATATTGTTCCATACGGATAATATGGGTGTTGTTTCTGCTATTAATTCTTTATCTGCATCATCATTACCAGTTTTGCGTTTATTAAGAGTTACTAGTCCTGAAATGTTTAAGTATGAATGTATTTGTCAGGGCAAAGCATATCCCTGGTAAGCTTAATTTGATAGCAGATTCTTTATCTCGTTCACAGTGGTCTCGCTTTCGAGAGTTGGCTCCTCAGGCGGATGTAGTTGGAGCGATGTTTCCTGTCCAACTTTGGAAGCTTGGGACGGAGGATTGGCTGAATTAATTAAAAAATCTTTGGCTCCAGGTACTTGGACGTCTTATGTATCAGTTTGGAAGGAATGGGAAATGTGGTTATGTCAATCTGAAATTAAGGAAGGGTCTGATGATGTCACGGGTTGCTTATTGGAATGGATGTGGCATTGGGGAAATGTGGGTTTGTCACCATCTAATATGGAAAGAAGATTGGCGGCCCTTGCTTTTAGATTTCGTTTATTAGGTTTGTCTGATGTTACAAAGGTTTTTTGGGTCCGTCAAGTTCTTAAAGGCTTGAAGAAAAAGACAAAGGTTAGAGATAAGAGAAGGCCTATTACATTTTCTTTACTTAAAAATATTTGGGTGGTATTAGCAGAGATTTGTGCATCAAGATTTGAATTAATATTGTTTAGAACGGCCTTTGTATTGGCCTTTTTTGGGGCATTTAGAGTTTCGGAATTGGTAAGCCCTAGCAAAAAAGTTTCAGGTGGTTTACAAAAAGAAGATGTAATATGGAATGATAGCAGAGTAGAAATATTACTGAGAAGTAGTAAAACGGACATATATGGGAAAGGCAAGAACATAGTGCTATTCCCTAGTGGTGGAGAGATATGTCCATGTCAGGTAATGATGCTTTATGGGTCCATACGGCCTTTGCAGGATGGCCCTTTGTTGGTTCACTCAGATGGTTCTTTTTTATCACAGTATCAATTTAGAGCCATTTTAAGAGGTTCAATTGTTTTATTGGGTCTTAATCCTTTAGAGTTTGGATCTCATTCTTTCAGGATTGGAGCTGCTACTGAAGCCGCTATGTTAGGTCTCAGAGAGGATATAGTTAAAAAGGTTGGTAGATGGGGTTCAAGTCGTTATAAATCCTATGTTAGGCCTGATTTAAGGATATAAAAAAAACCAAAAAAAAAAAAAAAAACCCTTGAATAGAGCGTATGTTTTGGAATGTTTGAGCTCTAATCATCCTGAATACTCCTTTATTTCTTTTATTTTAGGTGTAAAGATCGTATGGGTGATGGGGCATTCGTTTATATACTGGGCCAATGCTGAGGCCAGTAAGAAAATGGGCGGCCTTCAGCTTGGGTGTCCTGTGGATCAATGGGAGGTCAAATGGTTTGGGATTAGGGGGATGTGCTGGGAACTCTTGTTTCCGTTGTTTCTAGACTATGGCAGAATGTTTCCTCGTCCTCATGTTTTGATAGTGCATTTGGGGGGAAATGATTTAGGTATGATTCCTCAAAAAGAACTAGTTAGAAGAATCAAAAGGGATCTGGGCAACATAAAGGAACTTTATCCCGGAATTAAAATAATCTGGTCACAGATTACTCCTAGGCTGGTTTGGAGATCAGCGAGGGATTATGATAGGCTAGAAAAGAGTCGTAAGAAAATTAACAAAATAGTTAGCTCTTTTGTTAAGAGGTTGGGGGGAGGTGTAGTTTTTAACCCAGATTTCGAAGTAGATGGGGCTGAGGAATTTTACTTAAAAGATGGTGTTCATTTTAACCAATTTGGGCTGCAGCTATTTCTTTTTGATATAAAAGAAGCGTTGGGAAAAATATTGGGTTTGGCGGGACTGGGCTGTTCGGTCAGTCCAGTCGGTGGCGGGGGTGCTAGTTCCCAGACAAATATGGTATGCAATATGGCCAAGTGATTTGGAGGATTTTAAGTAGTTGCCTCTCCATGGGGTGAGTGGACAACTGGTTTTATAGGGGCAAGGGGTTCCCTATTAAAGTTTAGGTGTCCTTGGACGGACTCAACAGGGATATAGCTGAGTCCAGTTGTTGAATAACGGCCATCTTGTTTTTGTGGGTTTGGGAACTAGCACCGCTGTGGGTAATGTTTTATTTGTCAGTAATGTTATTTATGAACATCAGGTATGTTCTGTGAAAAAATGTTTGAAAATGTTTGAAAATATTTATTACTCAATATTTAACTTGTGATGTTAATAAAATGGCTGCGGCCAAATTTGATACCAAAGCTGTGTGTAACTCTTTTATTTATGTTATTATGTTAGCTTATAATGGTTATAAGGTTAAGGCCGGGGATTGACGACTTTAAAGGTCAGGGAACCCCTGGGAGTTCGAAGTAACGGGAAGGGGACTTGACCGTTGGAGGAATTAGGCCTTGGGTGTGATTGGTTGGTTCCTGTAAGGGGGCGGGCTTAGCACGCGCTGTTACGCATTTAAGGAAAGAGCGGGAGAATCTGTCATCAGATTAATTTTCAAACCTTTCTGGAAAGTGCTCCCTCCCTCCCTAATCTTTGTTTTCCTTCCTTGTTTCGTGTTCGTCGCAGCAAGGCGGGGGTGCTATTTCCCAGACAAATATGGTATGCAATATGGCCAAGTGATTTGGAGGATTTTAAGTAGTTGCCTCTCCATGGGGTGAGTGGACAACTGGTTTTATAGGGGCAAGGGGTTCCCTATTAAAGTTTAGGTGTCCTTGGACGGACTCAACAGGGATATAGCTGAGTCCAGTTGTTGAATAACGGCCATCTTGTTTTTGTGGGTTTGGGAACTAGCACCGCTGTGGGTAATGTTTTATTTGTCAGTAATGTTATTTATGAACATCAGGTATGTTCTGTGAAAAAATGTTTGAAAATGTTTGAAAATATTTATTACTCAATATTTAACTTGTGATGTTAATAAAATGGCTGCGGCCAAATTTTATACCAAAGCTGTGTGTAACTCTTTTATTTATGTTATTATGTTAGCTTATAATGGTTATAAGGTTAAGGCCGGGGATTGACGACTTTAAAGGTCATGTCAGCAGGCTCAGTGCGGGCCACCCCCAGCATTACATCTAGAGCCTAAATGAGCGGGAGTAGAAGCACAGGCTGCAACTGTTACTGTCCAACTGAACTGCATCAAAAGTAAGGGTACAAATAAACACAACAGTTATTATATACTGTATAGGGTTTTTTTAATTTTCTAGCATAACTTTTGTTTTAATTAAAAAATAAAATATTTTGTGTGGGAGCTATAAATTTACTGTGCTCAAAAGCAGGGCCATTTTTAGGGGGCCAGGATTTTTCCTACTCATCCCAACCACTGCCTATAAATTAACTTATGTGTGACACTAGTAACATTAAACACAAGCTTATCTATAGGCAGAGGTTGGGATGAATAGAAAAATCCTCTGGTATATATACTACTGGTTTCATATCCCAACATGCTATACAGCCAGCCAGGTGAGAAGTGTAGTTGAGGGGTTATTCCCTCTAAAAGGCTTACCCCCCTACCCTGCACAGCTGGATGCCAGTACTTTTGCTCCTGATTTAAAACTGGAGCATCATGGTGTGCTGAGGGCAGGTCCGTCATTTCAGGCCCCTTCATCTGTCCAGACTGTCCCAAAATCACTTCCCCATCCCACATACAGCAGGTGCACAGCTACAACAGATCCTCCAACTCTCCCAACCACTATCTAGGGTATGTTGGTGAGTGTGGGACTGTGGGAGGCTGGTGCTGGAATCGGCAAGTACTGGGATTTCTTTTCTGTGAAGCACAAGCAGCTCTGGAACTGTCAGGATGGCGGCCCCTAGTGGCAAGAGCACTGCTGTATTTGCAGCTCATATACTTCTTATGAATATTTCAGTGCCCTTAATATTCATTTGCATGAAGTTTTGAATGATAAATGACATGTTACAGGCTGCATCATAGAAAGCTAGTAAGTCCTACCTGGCTCAGTCCTCCAGTGTCCTTACCTTAGGTAGATTTTACATACAGTATATATATATATATATATATATATATATATATATATATATATATATATATACTATAGCTATGTGTTTATTACATTTTTAAGTTAGTTATATGCAAACAGCAGTGCAAAATTAAATGCTGTAATATATTTAACATATACACTGCTGTTTGCATATAACTAACTGAAAAATGTAATAAAGACATAGCTAAAGTCAACTCCAGAGCAGCAATGCACTTATGGAAGCTAGCTGGGCACATCTGGTTAGCCAATAACAAAATACATTTGTGTGTCCCAACCAATCACCAGCTAGCTTCTACATTGCTGCTGAGGATATGTACATACTTTTTTTTAACAAAGGATACCAAAAGAACAACGTTAACTTGATAATAGAAGTGATTTTAAAAAGTATCGTGAAAAGACATGCTCTATCAAAGTTTACTTTTGGGTCCTGGCTTTCATACTCAAAATCTAGATTAAAGTTTGGCTGATTCAGATGGAATAATTTAAGAATGCATTTTTTTTCATTAAAATCTAGCACTTTATTTTGATTTTGTTGTGTTTTATTTAGATTTTACTTTATTTTTTCATACCAACCAATTGTTAAAATACAGTGATTATAGGGTGTTGGAAATGTTAAATGTTTTGTGACTTATAACAAGTATTATACTTGCCATGTTCGGTATACGGTTAAATAAGAAATGGTGAGCGAAGGGGGTGAGGGGTAGTGGGCCTCTTTGCCCTAAAATGCCCGGGCCTTTTTTTGGTCCCAGTCCGGCCCTGGTGAAATTAATCTATTACAATCCAAACCCATTCTTATCACTGCTAAAAAATCTGAATGTCATTTGTATCTAAGCATGATGGGGTCACTGGGCATGTTTGTTCAATGATTATATTAATGCTTTTAATATTTAAAATGTATTGGGGGTTTTTCTAACATGTTCTTGTACTGATTTTAAAAAGCACGGTTCTTTTGCCTACATTATTGAACATTTTGAAACAGTATAATTTGAAATGCGCAAACATATTTGAAATTTTTTTAGGCTACAATATTAAAACGGAGCGGTTTAATTTTTTTTACAATTTCAGTACTATTAAAATATAGCTTTTGTTTTATAGGGTTCTTGGGGTTTGGAAATATTTGCCTCCTCCTAGTGGTAGAGAAGAGTAATTCCCAGGAGTCATGGATCATGGACTCTCACCACCTGTATGAAAGAAAGTGTCAGTATTGTCATTGAACAAGCATGCTCAGTATACCCATCATGCCTAGATAAAAATGACATTCATATTGTTTAGCAGTGATCAGGGTGGATTTAGATTGCAAAAGGTTAATCTCACACATATTAATTAAATGGACACTTAAGTCAAAATAAACTTTTAGGGCAAGATTACATATGCGGCGAGGCCGGTTTTGCTATCACATATACAGCACCGCATATAAATGCAACGCGTATATTTCACCCATCGCCCATTAATTTTACTCCCATAAGCTAACATAGAACCGCGTCGCTAATCGGTATCACATATTTAGCGCAAGCACTTACGCAGCAAGAATGGAGACATTTTACTCTATTTTCACCTCGCCACACATAGGCAAGTGCAGCAAGCCTTGTGCTGAATATGTGAGTACTGTAACTCCCTGAAAATATTAACTAACACCTAACGCATGCACAATATCTAACTGTCAACCGCCATAACTATTAAAATATATTAACCCCTAATCCACCAACCCCCACATCGCAATATAACTAATAAAGTGATTAACCCCAAATCCACCATCCCATCCCCCACAACGCAAATATAGCTAATAAATCTATTAACCCCTAATCTGCCATCTCCCACAACGCATTAAACCTACTTATACTATTAACCCCAAAACCGCCAAACCCCCCCACATTGCAATTGCAAATCAGCCAAAAGGTTTTCAGTAGCTCTTGTCCTATTGGCTGATTTGAAAATGTCAGCCAATAGGAATGCAAGGTACCCCATATTTAAACGGGTACCTTGAATTCAATCTTCAATGTGCGGCGGTGATCGCACGAAGATCTCTGCGGTCGCCAGTATTCTGTTCCGCGGTCACCTCCGCTCCATGCCGGCTTGGTTTTGGATGAAGATAGGTCGCCGCGATGTAAGAAGCTATCGTGGCTTGGAAGAAGACTTCAATGCTTGGAAGAAAACTAGACACGTGCGTTTCGTTCCGAATCAAAATTCAGACGAATTTGTCAAATTTGGAGCTTTGGATCAATTTGAATTTCCGAATTACCGTAGCAACGAAACTAACGAATAAATCAGAATTAGTTCGGATTTATTCATTACATTTCGAATGGCCATGGACTAATCACAATTACACTAGTATTGTACAGTATATTAGGTTATATCACTCTGCTATGGGTTACACCTAATATTACAGTACATAATACAGGGAGTGCAGAATTATTAGGCAAGTTGTATTTTTGAGGATTAATTTTATTATTGAACAACAACCATGTTCTCAATGAACCCAAAAAACTTATTAATATCAAAGCTGAATATTTTTGGAAGTAGTTTTTAGTTTGTTTTTAGTTTTAGCTATTTTAGGGGGATATCTGTGTGTGCAGGTGACTATTACTGTGCATAATTATTAGGCAACTTAACAAAAAACAAATATATACCCATTTCAATTATTTATTTTTACCAGTGAAACCAATATAACATCTCAACATTCACAAATATACATTTCTGACATTCAAAAACAAAACAAAAACAAATCAGTGACCAATATAGCCACCTTTCTTTGCAAGGACACTCAAAAACCTGCCATCCATGGATTCTGTCAGTGTTTTGATCTGTTCACCATCAACATTGCGTGCAGCAGCAACCACAGCCTCCCAGACACTGTTCAGAGAGGTGTACTGTTTTCCCTCCTTGTAAATCTCACATTTGATGATGGACCACAGGTTCTCAATGGGGTTCAGATCAGGTGAACAAGGAGGCCATGTCATTAGATTTTCTTCTTTTATACCCTTTCTTGCCAGCCACGCTGTGGCGTACTTGGACGCGTGTGATGGAGCATTGTCCTGCATGAAAATCATGTTTTTCTTGAAGGATGCAGACTTCTTCCTATACCACTGCTTGAAGAAGGTGTCTTCCAGAAACTGGCAGTAGGACTGGGAGTTGAGCTTGACTCCATCCTCAACCCGAAAAGGCCCCACAAGCTCATCTTTGATGATACCAGCCCAAACCAGTACTCCACCTCCACCTTGCAGGCATCTGAGTCGGACTGGAGCTCTCTGCCCTTTACCAATCCAGCCACGGGCCCATCCATCTGGCCCATCAAGACTCACTCTCATTTCATCAGTCCATAAAACCTTAGAAAAATCAGTCTTGAGATATTTCTTGGCCCAGTCTTGACGTTTCAGCTTGTGTGTCTTGTCCAGTGGTGGTCGTCTTTCAGCCTTTCTTACCTTGGCCATGTCTCTGAGTATTGCACACCTTGTGCTTTTGGGCACTCCAGTGATGTTGCAACTCTGAAATATGGCCAAACTGGTGGCAAGTGGCATCTTGGCAGCTGCACGCTTGACTTTTCTCAGTTCATGGGCAGTTATTTTGCGCCTTGGTTTTTCCACACGCTTCTTGCGACCCTGTTGACTATTTTGAATGAAACGCTTGATTGTTCGATGATCACGTTTCAGAAGCTTTGCAATTTTAAGAGTGCTGCATCCCTCTGCAAGATATCTCACTATTTTTGACCTTTCTGAGCCTGTCAAGTCCTTCTTTTGACCCATTTTGCCAAAGGAAAGGAAGTTGCCTAATAATTATGCACACCTGATATAGGGTGTCGATGTCATTAGACCACACCCCTTCTCATTACAGAGATGCACATCACCTAATATGCTTAATTGGTAGTAGGCTTTCGAGCCTATACAGCTTGGAGTAAGACAACATGCATAAAGAGGATGATGTGGTCAAAATACTAATTTGCCTAATAATTCTGCACTCCCTGTACTAGTCTAATACACAGCACATCCCACCTAACACATACCGAACTTCCGAAATTACGACTCGAATTGAACCGAATACATCCGAATTCATTTGAATCCAAATTAATCCGAAACAAATGCATTCGAATGTATCCAAATTAACATCGATCCAAAAACGAAATTCGAAAAAATCAGAATCGGTACGAAACTAACTGAAACAAATGTTTCTGCCACGCACAAGTCTAAAGAAGACTTTAGTCCGCCAGAGTACCTATTTGGGGGTTAGATTTAGGATTTTTTTTTATTTTTGGGGGGTTTGTTTTTTTTAGATTAGGGATTTCATTGGCTGAATGCCCTTTTAAGGGCAGTAAAAGAGCAAGGGGCAATGGGTAGTTCAGGTTTTTTTAGTGCTAGGTTTATTTTATTTTCGGGGGTTTGGTGGGTGGGGGCTTTACTGTTAGGGGGGACACAATGCAAATCTACCTAATAAATCTATTCAAATCAGCCAATAGAATTTCAGTAGCTCTCATTGTATTGGCTGATTTGAACAGCAAATAGGATTTCAGTAGTTCTCATCCTATTGGCTGTTTTGAATTATCAATATCAAATCAGCCAATAGGAATGCAAGGGACGCCATTTTGAAAAGGCTCCCTTGCATTGAAGATTCAGTATACGGCGATGATCGTATGAAGAGGATGCTCTGCGCCGGATGTCTTCAGGATGGAGCTGCTCCGCACCGCTGTGATGAAGATAGAAGATGCCGCCTGGATGAAGACAGAAGACGCCACCTGGATGAAAACTTCTCGCTGCCTAGATGAGGATGGATGTCCAGACTTCAGAAACTGTAAGTGGATCGTCGGGGGTTAGTGTTAGGATTTTGGAAACTTTTTTGGGGTGTTTTTTTTTTAGATTAGGGTTTTGGGATTTCTTAAAAGAGCTAAATACCCTTTTTTTAGGGGTTAATAGTGTTGATAGGTAGTTTGCGATGTAAGGGTTGGTGGATTAGGGGTTAATAGTGTAATTAGGTAGTTGGCGTTGTGGGTGAATGGCGAATTAGGGGTTAATACATTTATTAGTTTGTGATTTGGGGGATGGCAGATTAGGGGATAATAGTTTAATTAGTTAGATTGCAATGTGGAGGTTGGCGGATTAGGGGTTAATACATGTATTATTAGTTCCGATATGGGGGTGATGGCGGATATAGGGGTTTTACGTGTCTGGGTTATTTTTCGGAGGCGGGTTAGACTTTTACGCGAGATTTGACTTTTTTTTGTATTTTGTTAGGCGCTGGCAGTAAATCACTGGCGACTCCAGAAATTTGTATTTACGCACATTTCTGGACATCGCTAGTTTATCTGACTTATGGCAGTTTATGAACTGCCGGCAGGGTTTACATGATTCCCCGATGTGCAAGATGAAATTACGGGTGACGCGGGTTTTAGCAGTTCCGCTGAAGCATGTGCCGCATATGTAATCTAGCCCTTAGTATTCAGAAAGGGCATGCAGTTTTAATACACTTTCCAATTTACTTCCAATATCAAATGTGCAACTGTGGGCTTTTAACGCACAGATCCATTTTGGATTATGATCGCTCGAAAACTATTCTGACCAATTCAGCTGATTGTGAGCAACCCCAGTGTAAGGTGCGCATAATAATAATCTCAGAAATACTGGTAATATAAAGACCTGTTGTGTGCAACATCTAGATAATGTTCCCTACTCTCCTTCTTAGTGGTTGTTGATTCATGGTCTGATATATGTATTGTGACATAGTTAAGGGGATTGATTATAATGAAGTATATGTTTCCCCATAAATTATGCAATGTTCTTGGTCATATTAAAAATGTACAAATCATATGAGCAATAAGGGCAAGTAAGTCACTCCATTGTTTGGGAATCCAGTCCAGGTTTTATACCGTATTTTAGAGATGCAGTTGTAAAAGGAACTTATGTGAAATGAATGTAAAATGGAAACTGATATCACTTTACTCCAGTAGAAGATTTTATCACTTTACAGCTCAAAGTTAAAGGGACACTGTAAGCAAAAACAAATTTAACAAAAATCGTTTAAACGTTTAGAAACAATTTTTTTTAATGCACTTCTGTTTTTAAATATCTACCTTTTAGCCGCAATTTAAATTTTATTTTTGAATGGTTTCCAAACCCACTCCATGGGTACTGCTGCAGGTTGTCCATTCCGGGCTGACAACCCCAGTTGTAATATGGCGGAACTTAGCTGCAATGTGCATGCGCAAGCTCTATCCCCTTCCTTGAAGACGTCACTCAATGGATGTCTCTGCCGAGTGTAGGAGAGCCGCTCAAATGCGCATGCATTAAATGCATTAAATCTAGATACGATTGGACATTTATTTAGAGTATGTACTGCCCATATTTGGGGGTTGGATGTTGTGACATCATCGCCAAAAATTAAAACTATATTTTATAAAGATATGCAGCATCATTTTATTCAAAAAGTAGGTACATTATGTTATATTTAGGTACGGTATGAGATATGTGTGGTCAGTTTGTGGGGGGGGGGGGAGGGGGGGAGTTAGTAATCCTTTAACACCACAAAAGCGCATATAGCAAAAATCAACAAAAAATCTGTAAATGTTATTATTTGGCAACAAGAAGAGAAATGGGAAGCTTGCAGAATGTAGCAGTATGCCATTAGATACAGATTATATGTTTGGCAAAGCTAATATAGAGAATAACTAAGAAGCATACCAGATTTTGTTGAATATTGTCATTTTGGTCAGCAGGAAACGACAACGCATTTGTTTTGCGATTCGTTTCCAAAGCTGTTAACATATATAATTTTCCAATGCACAGCTGCTGGGTCTTCAAGACACCCAAGGACATTTGTGTGAATGATAATAATGGTAAGAACAAAGAACACTGGTGTATGCTATGAGACAATAATACAGTATGTGCCAGATCTAGTAATCACAGTAATATATTATTTCCATATTGTTTATCTCAAAATATACATATAGCCTCCTCTTAATTAGCATCTACATGACATAAAACAGCACTGTGAGATTGCTTGTTTGTAAATAATTTATAAGCCTTATAAAATAAACAAATTCTAACTTTAAGTTTTTAGTGGATGGTATTTCTGGTGGTTAATGGCTGATAAAAACAAAAATAGGTCAATCAATTCAATCGGTCATAAAACCCAAATGTTATTTTTCAGCAAAAATAATAATTTGGAAGATTCTATGGGGCCGATTTACTAAGAAGAGTTATTTTGACAACAAAAAGAAAGCGCTGGTATAAGAAATAGGAGGTGATTAAAAAAAATGAAATTGGGCTAATTAAAAATGTAGTATCACAATAAAACAAAATTAATAATACTAATTTCATAAACCAAAATAAAAAAACACAGTTTAATCAATCAAATTATGCAAAATCGATAGTGCAAACAGTTAGTGTTAAAAGGGTTTGCAGCAATTTAATGAATACAATCATAGAACATACACATATGTATATAAAAAAACGATCTTCAAAAACACAAACACATCTAAATAAAGTCCATAATATGAAAGTTCATTATTAAAAGTTCATGGTTTAAATGCTTCCAGAACTAAAGTGTGTACCAGACAATCTCCAAAATGCTGCAGATAATATCTGCATTCACAGGCTTTCATTCTCCTAAACCAGTGTTCAATTCTCAAAAGACTTTGAGGAAAACCTGGTGTTTTTTTTTTTTATGTATTTATTTTGAATCCAGAACAGTGTACAATCAAATAAATCAAACCTTTTATGCCTCGCAGGGCAAGATAGGGCGCATTGTAAAGCAAAAAAACATAACAAAATACAGGATAAGTATACTTTATCATAGTTGATTAATCAAATCAATGAGGGCAATATTTGTACACATGAGCTGGGTTTTTTTCTATTTTCCTTACATCAAAAGACAGAAAACAACAAAAACAAAAACACAAAACAAGAACAAAAAACTGAGAGAAAAAAAAAAAAAAAAAAAAAAAAAAAAAAAAAAAAAAAAAAAATCCCCAACAACCTCCGGGCCCGCAAGGCTCCCTCTTAGGGAAGATAGGTCATAAAGGAAGATAGGTCATAAAGGGAGATAGGTCATGACTTTATGGTATATCTCTGAAATTCCTCATCCATGAACCTGGGAATACTTGAAGCAGAACTAACTCAGCGAAACTAATGGAAGATACAAATGGAGACAAGATCAAATGTTGGATTTGCAATGAATAAGTTTTAATGATTGGTGCCCAATCTGTCAAGAATATCTTAATTTTTTTCTCTGTGGCTTGAGATAGATGAAAAGATTCGTATATAATTTGAGATTGGATCCCTTTAAGAATTATCCCTAAACTAGGGGGCTTCTTAGCAATCCAGGACTTAAAAATGTTATATCTAACAATTAGTATAATAATATTCAAGATCCGAGTTTTAGAATCTATTATGGGATCCCTTATCAAACATATAACCTCTTGCAGAGATAGCAAATAATCCCCATTATAGAGCCTATTAAACCAGTACTGGACTTTCTGCCATACTTGTTTTATTTTAGGGCATCTCCATATCATATGAACAATATCTGCGACACTATAAAAGCATCGCGGGCAATCCGCCTTCTTGAGAGGGTAGAATTTCGCTAGCCTGGCTGGGGGTAGATAAAATTTATTGATTAATTTGATGTGAGATTCTTTCCAGTTTACCGCTATAGGGTACTTAGCTACCAATTTACAACTACCTGTAATCATCTCTTGATCAATTGTGGGGATAGAATTAATCCATGAATTAACCCGTTTATCACTCAGCAAAGTGCCCTGTCTAGCAAGCATTATGTCATAAATTAATGAGATTGACGTATCACCAGCTATAAATTTTTGAATAAAGATTTTGACCTCGGACCACTCAACCCTAATTGAAGAATACCATCTTTGAGAGGTGATATAATGGCGGACCTGAAAATAGGCAAATCGGTTCCCTCTACCTAATGAATAATTTGAAACGATAGTTTCCCATGGGAGAATCTGACTTTGATCGTCCAATAACTGGACAATATCCTTCAGTCCTCTATCCTGCCATTCCAGAAATACTTTTTGATCTGTTCCTGGCAAAAAGCACGGGTTAGCTCTTATAGGTAAGAATTCAGAAAAAAAGGGATTCAGTGCCAAAATGGCACAAAACTTCTGCCATGCACTTATCGGGTTTTTAAAAGATTGTAATAAAGAGACTTCTCGTGGCAGTTCTTTTAGTGGACAATGTAAGAGAGCCTTCAAAGACCAAGGATGGATCAATCTGGATTCCGGTTCGAATGCAGTAACCCTATTTGTTTGAGCTAACCAATCTATAGCTATTTTAGCCAGGGTTGCAATATTATAATATCTGATGTTCGGGAAGGCTAACCCTGCATTATCAAATTTTTGAGACAGTTTTTCCAATGATATACGTGGTTTTTTGGCTTTCCAAATAAATTTGGAAAGCCACGAATTCAATCTATTTAAGTCTTTATTTGTAAGGATTAATGGTAGATTTTGCAAAGGATATAGAATCCGCGGAAAAATTATAGTTTTGATCAAGTTAATAGAAGCAGAAATAGATAAAGGGAGAGCCCTCCATAACTCAAGATCTTCTTTGATCTTCCGGAGAAGTGGATCAATATTGGCGGAGTACCAGTATTTGGGATTTTTATGAATCTCCAAACCCAAGTATTTTATAGCAGACACTGTGCGAAACATTGGATTAGTTTGTCGATTCGCCTCCTTGCCTAGCCACATGAACTCACTTTTATCCAAATTAGACTTATATCCCGCGAAGGAGCTGAACTCCTCCAGTATGTTTACAACCTTGGGAATTGTGTCTCTGGTGTTCTGTAAACATATTAAAATGTCGTCCGCATAAAGTAGCACTTTTAAGCTTGGGTCTAAATCTGGTATACCCGGCAAGCTATCTCTCAGTCTGATTGCCAGCGGCTCCAGAGCAATGTTGAACAAAAGGGGCGAGAGAGGACAACCCTGTCTCGTCCCTCTTTCCAATATTATCCTAGGGGAGAGCATCCGATTGACCAGTAAGTAAGATTCTGGTTTCCAGTGGATTTTCTGAATGAAGTATAAGAACTTGTCTGCAAAGCCGAATTTCTCTAAGGTTTTAAATAGATGGGTCCAGGCTATACTATCAAAAGCCTTTACTGCGTCTAAAGTAAGGACTGCCTTATCATTTAATCTATTTCTGCCTTTAGACTGATCACAGTTCCAGCTAGAATCAACCAAGGTAATTAATCTCCTAATATTTTTGGTAGAATTTCGTTCGGACATAAATCCGACCTGATCGGGATGTATAAGTTTATCCAAACACCCTGTAAGTCTAGCGGCAACAATGGACATTAAGATCTTATAATCCGCGTTAAGAACGGAAATTGGCCTATAAGAGGCTGGATCTTCTGGGTTCTTCCCTTTTTTCAAAATTAATGATATATTTGCCGCTGTAAACCGGGCAGAAATTGGTTGATTTGAAATATAATAACAGTTAAACAGTTTCTCTAAGACTGGAGTTACTTCAGCCACTAGACATCTGTAGTACTCCGCAGGAAACCCGTCAGGGCCTGCGGCTTTATTCAATTTCGATGTACTAATAGCTTTTACTATTTCTTCAGAAGTAATTGGGGCATTCAAAGATTCTAAGTCTTCTTGCTGGAGCTGGGGGAGGATGACCTTGTCCCAAAAATTAGTTTGAATAATGGAGTTACTTTCTTGTTTAGCATATAATCGTGTGTAGTACTTAAAAAAAACTTCGCATATCTCTTCTGTGTTAGTATATCTTTTGTCGTTTTCCCTGATATAAGGAATCAAATTCTTCTTTTTCCTTATTTTAACTAATCTAGCTAAATTTTTAGCAGAACTACCATGAGGGCTTCTAAAATATAAATTAGTTTTCGTCTCGTCTTCTAGAAGTTTTTGCGTAACAGATATATCCCTTTCCTTTCTTAACGCTGTATAATTATCCCAATTCTTGGTCGATCGATTTCCGTGGTATTTTTTATAGGCATTTTGGACCTGCTTAGTGATTAGTAAATCTCGAGCACGTTGCTTCTTGTTTTTGATGTCTAGAAATGACATAATTTCCCCCCGTAATACCGCTTTTGAAGCCTCCCAAAAGGTTTCAATCTTGTGCAAATAAGAGATATTGCGAGTACTATAGTCCTTCCAGGCCTGTTTTAACCAATGAGTATATCTAGGATTATTATAGAGATAACATGGATAGAAAAAAGCCCTAGGCATTTTATTTTTATTATTATCATGGGATTTCAAAGTTAAAGATATAATTGAGTGGTCCGAGGTCACAATCTCACCAATTCCAGCCTCCAATTTACAGATTGAAAGTGATTCAGAGATTAAAAAAAAATCTATCCTGGCAAATGTCCTATGTGCCTTAGATTCACATGTAAAGCTTATTAAGTCCGGGTTGAGAGCTCGCCAAATATCAGTAAGGTGTAATTTATAACAGAATTTGGTGAAGTATTTAGAGCTTCTCCTATTCTCCGGAAAATTTTTCCCTGAGAATCTATCAATTTCCGGACAGATAACCAAGTTAAAATCTCCGGCTATTATAAGGTTCTCCTTTATAAAAGGGAATAATTTAAGTTTAACACTCTCCCAGAAGTCTCTGCGAAATTTATTCGGGCCGTAGACATTACAGAGCACATATTTAGTTTTATCAATAATAATTTGAATTAGTATAAGCCTTGCAGCTGTATCTGTCTCCACCTGTATAACCTTATATTCCAGAGCTTTATTAATCAAAATGGCTACTCCACATTTTCTCCTGCTTGAAGAAGAAGCAAATACCTCTCCCACCCATTGTATCTTAAGTTTGGCAACTTCCTGCTCCGTGAGGTGAGTCTCCTGAATAAAAGCAATATCTGGTTTTTGTTTAGCCAATAATTTAATAATCAACTTGCGTTTCATAGGAGAGACAATCCCCCCTACATTCCATGATAAAAATTTAATATCCATTACCGAGCCTTAACTGCTCAACAGATAGAGATTCCCCCTGCGGGCCCGAAAGGGAAGAAAGAACAGAAAAAAAAGGGAGGGAGAGGAAAAAAAAAAAAAAAAAAAAAAAAAAAAAAAAAAAAAAAAAAAAAAAAAAAAAACCCCACGTCTAAAAATAAAAATCAAAAAAGCCTGATTTTTTTTCAATAATACATTCAAAAAAAGAAGATTGAGAACTTTAACCCCTAATAAACTCTCCATTTATAGGGGACCAGGTAACAGTATGAAATAAGTAAGTAATATGTTATTGTTCATTTAAAAATTTTTTAATCTCTCCTTTCTCTCGAAAGATTTTCCTTGCACCATCCTGTTCAACAATTATACTGGCTGGATATACCATCCATGCATTAAAGCCTTTATCAATGAGTTGCGAGCAGAATGGTGCCATTATCTTTCTTTTTAGAGAGGTTTCTGCCGAGTAATCTTGAAATAATAGAATTTTGTTATTTCCAAATATAAGTGGTTCAGATCTTTTTTTAAATAATCTAAGGATTTCAACTTTGTCTTGATAGTTCAAGATTCTGAAAATACACATTCTATTAGAACGAGATCCCTCAAGCTGG
Source organism: Bombina bombina (assembly GCF_027579735.1). Taxonomy (NCBI): domain Eukaryota; kingdom Metazoa; phylum Chordata; class Amphibia; order Anura; family Bombinatoridae; genus Bombina; species Bombina bombina. The sequence goes on from NC_069502.1 coordinate 656,032,716, forward strand.
GATTTTTTTATGCCTGTTCTATGGGCTCTTTCTATAATAATAGGAAGCCTCTGTTGTGGAATACCTAGAGCCTGAGGCAGCGTAAAAGATGTAAACTGATATAAATCTTGAAATTCTGGAATCTCAGGTAAGCCAATGATTCGAATATTATTTCGTCTGGAACGATCTTCCAGGTCGTCCAGACGCGATTGTAAATTAGCAATTTTAGAGCTCTGTTTGGATATAGTATCGGTTTGGCCACTAGCTTGATCTTCTAGCTCAGACACTCTGTTCTCCATCTCTAACATTCTATTAGAAAATTGTTTCACTTCAGAGGATAGATTAGAAATATCTGATGAAATTGTACCTAACTCGGCCTTTATTATTTCAAATTGTGGAGAGAATAAGTCAGTTAAATGAGAGATTAACATCTGCGTATCATTTATGTTAGAAAGAGTCTCACTTGAGCTATTTAGACTCGGGTCGCCCTGTCTAGTTTTTTTATCTTTGACTTTGGGCGGCATCCTAGGCGAAGATGCTTTAACTTGGGTTACAAATTTTTCCATAAAAGAATAGAGAGAGGGGAAGGGGGGAGAAGGGAAGAAAAGGGAGAAAAAAAACAGTGAGAAAGTGAAAATGAACTACTTTGTATTGTGAAGAGTGAGGATATCGTGGGGGAGAAAGAGAAAAAAAAAAAAAAAAAAAAAAAAAAAAAAAAAAAAAAAAAAAAAAAAAAGAAAAAAGGAAGTGAAAGTGTGAAAGTGAAAATAAACTTCTTTATATTGTGAAAAGTGGGGATATTGTGAGAGAGGAGAAAAAAAAAAAAAAAAAAAAAAAAAAAAAAAAAAAAAAAAAAAAAAAGGAAGTGAGAATGTGAAAGTGAAAAATGAACTACTTTATATTGTGAGATGTGAAGATGTCGTGGGGAGAAATAAAAAAAAAAAAAAAAAAAAAAAAAAAGAGGGTGAGAAAGTGAAAGTGGACTACTATACTTACACTATAGTGGGGATATCGTGAAAGGAAAAAAAAAAAAAAAAAAAAAAAAAAAAAAAAAAGAAAAAGACCAGAGGGGAGATGAGTTACCAGCAAAGGTGAAGGTGGGTAAGTGAGGGAAAAAGAAAGCTAGCTGCAGCTTTCGTGGACTTGAATAAATGCAATTAGTGATTATAAGGTATGTGATATTTCCCGACAGGGCACAACAATTCGTGTATGAAAAAAAAATTTTCATTTCCTTCCCCTCCCTCCCCCCTCTTCTCAGTGTGTGTATGTGTATGTATATGGATGTATACCTAGGTATATGAGTGTGGTTGAAAAAAAAAAAAAAAAGTGTACAAATACTTAGATACTTAATTTAAACAGTTGTATAGTAGATTTTGATAGAGAACCATACAAGAGATTTCAGTGTTGGGGTATATCGTCAGCCCCAATCCAAATACTTTCTTTAAACAAGGAAGATCCCAAAAAAAAAAAAAAAAAAAGCACAAACCACCATAAACGTCCCTTTAAAGAATTAATTCCTCAAAAAGACCTTCTACAACAATAAATCTTTAGAATTCCAAGCAGTTAAGGTTGCCTTGATATTTTGACAAAGAGACATTGTAAGAAACTAATCTAAATAAAGTGATCTTTATATGGGTATAGAGAACTGTCTTTTCTTGACAAATGTCCTGGCAGTCTCTTGGCAACTTAAAACCAGAGATATCCGCGTAGCCTCCCTTCACATTTGGATAGCGACACAGAATGATAAGGAACACAGACACAACAGTACCTTGCCTTCACCGGTCGCTTCGAAAGCGGTTACCGCTGCAGTGGGAGAAAAAAAAAACCCAACAAGGGCCTGGCTGGTCGGCTTCCAATTCCTTCCACAGCTACCAAGGAGGGGGAATCCCCCTTGCTTGCTTCTTCTCTTATTCCCTTCAGACCAGATTGTGTCCGTAGCAATCGGGGTAGCCGTTCTCCTATCGACCCAAACAGGCTCCTGTAATGCTCCTCAAATCTGCACAACTCTTATGCTTGTTCCGTCCGCTCTCCGGAGCGAGGATACCCAGCCTTTACACACCTCTACTTTCTTATTGGATAAGAGGAGGGGGGCTCGACCTGGATACTGATGCCGGACTGGCCCGCAAACTTCAGCTGCTGTGGATCTATTTATCGGGTGCCGGGTGCTGTGATCCTGTGTAGTCCTGGGATATTTCTGGCCATACGAATTGCCCTAGGAGGCACATCTACCCCTCAACGGGCATACTCCTTCCTCCAAGTGGCCAATCTCCCGCTGTTGGTGCAGTCTAGCACCCTAGGGAGCAGGGCAGATTCGAACAGGCCCCGGCAGGAAAAAATCCTCCACTGACCTTATCTTCGGCTCATGGTCAGAGCCACAATTTCTCTACCCTGCTAAGAACGCTTTCATTACCTATACTTGGACTTGCTACTTACCCTTACAAAGTAGAGATCCAGGCGGCAGTAACAGATAGCCGGTAGGCTGTACAGGTGCTTGGTGGCGCTACGGTGCGCGAGGAGCAGCCCGGATTCCCGGGATGAAGATTGGCTAAAACCTGGTGTTTTAATCAAACAGCTGGTAAGCATCATGAACACAGCATAACTTGCGCTTCAAGCACAGACACGTCACAGCTCCCCTTCCTACACCTGCAGTTACAGGTGCTCCTTTAGGACAAAGTTCACAGAAGGTGTTTGAGCAACGCGTTTCGGAGGTTACCCTCCTTTCTCAAGCTCTTGGAGGAAAAATATACGCGTTTCAGTGCTCTGTCACACATTAATTCTGTTCTTTTCACATGCTACACTAGGAAAGCTGCAATTTTATCTTGAAATGGAAAGTACAGAAGAAACTCCATTAATCTTGGCTCAGTACAAACATGCTGAATAGGTAATAATACTGCCCAATACTTGATTGAACTCTAATCTCTTTACAGTAAGAAAACTATTACCAATTCATTTGTTATTGTAGTTTGAATTGAGTAAAGTATGGAGAGATCTTAAAACACTTATTTAACTCAGTTATAGCTGTAAAGATGCAGACACAGTGTTCATAGTTTTACAGTTTTAAATAATTAAAAGGTAAGAAAAATATAGTTTCTCATCACACAGCAGGATACATTTTACATATGAATACAGAAACAAAAATGCTTATATACAGTATATGTTGATCAAACAAGCACAGAAACATAAAACAAGAAAATGATCAAAAATGTCATCCATGGACAAATTGATTTCTCTGTTCTGGATCACTATCAGATACCTCACAGACAAAATGAGTGGCTGATTGTAAATGTTCAAGGGGGCGTGATTGTTGTGTTTTTTCATTTAGACCATGAAATAAAAAAAATAAAGTGTGCATTAGAAATGAAAGCATGGTATTTTTATGGAAGAAGTAAAGTAGACTGACTAATAACATGACAAATACACATAGTACAAAGAAGGGCTGTGTGTCTGGAGAATTAGTGGACTGGTAAACACAGGGAATGCTAAGTCTGCAAAACAAAACAAATTCTTCTAGAAATGAGTAATACATCTACAAAATACCCAACATCCTTTGTTTGCTCCTACAAGTTATCCACCAATGAAAGAGGGCAGTCATAAACTGGTGGAGCCCTCTAAAGGTCTAAAAATTCCTGTGGGTGGCCACATTGAATAATCTCAGATGTCTGAAGCATGAAGATACTCTAGACAAGGTAGGAAGGGTGTGGCTGAAACTTTGTAGTTGCAAGATTACTGTACTGAGAGAGGTCACAATCTTCTGTGCCAAACAACAAACTCTTCAGACTAAACAACAGAGACCACCTGTACCTATTATAAAACTGCATTTCCCAGCAAGCACTGTTCATTTTAGTTACAACCAAAACATAACATTTCATCCTCTGTTAAAACTTCACACTCACAAAACGCACAGATTTAATGATACACAAAAGTGTTTGTCTATAGCAATAATACCACTGTAAAATGCACACTGCCGAGTCTCTAGCCGAGACAGGTAGTCATAGACAACTATCAGAAAGTTTACATATTCTGAATGCAAATAACTGTTCTCCTTTCCACAGAATTCCAAGTTTTTGCATTCTTACATAGGGGTAGATTTATCATACCCCGGACATACATGATTCGCTATATCGAATCATGTCCGCCGTGCATCACTGAATGCCGACAGCATACGCTGTCTGCATTTAACACTGCACAAATAATACTAAATAGGTCCAGCATCCAATGGTTGTGGAAGGTGCAGGCTAATAGGAGCCACTGGCCAGCTCCTCAATGACAATATCAGTCCAAGAAATAGCAGCACCTTACTTCATATTATTTATTTTATTGCAGACTGTGCAATAAAATAAATAATGTGAAGTAAGGTGCTGCTATTTCTTGGACTGATTTTAACACTGCACAAGCAGTTCTGGTGAACTACTTGTGCAATGCCACTTCCTGCAGATTTGCGGCCAATCGTCAGCTAGCAGGGGGTGTCAATCAACCCAATCGTATTCGATCGGGCGGATTGCTGTCCGCAGCCTCAGAGGTAGCAGACGAGTTAAGGAGCAGCGGTCTTAAGAAGGATCGCGCAGAAACAGATGCATTGGGCACCATCCGAGGCTAGTTAAATCGGCCACATAGTCTCCACACTTAAATGTTGGTTCATTGGCACAACAGTGTTTGTGCAAGCCCCATATTTCTTTTGCTTTTCATACAACTATTTTTATTAACCTTACTTCTGAATTTTCTCCATGAACATTTATTATGCAATCCTCTTACATGCAGTACTTTTGCAAGTAATCGCTATGTTGTAGCATGTCTTGTAGCCCTGTAATCTTGCAAGAAATAACAAGTGAAGGTTTTCTCTCTTGCACATTCATGTTTCTCTTAAAAATTATTCTAAGATTTTGATAATGTAGTAGTATATGGCTGAAAAGTGACATGTCCATCAATCACCTTACTATTTAATGCAGCAAATAAACCACCGCTACCGATAAGTGTGCCATTAGGGACAATGTAGAACTCTGCAGCAACACAGGATGCTTTAGAACTTACCTGTACAGGAAGGCAGCCACGAACAGGTATTTGAGTTTGTATTTTTTAATAGTACACCAATCTCAATTTTCATTCAGTAAGCTGTACATTTAGAAAATAACATTAATAAATTGAATCAGGCAATATAGAGACTGCCGAACTAATAACAAGTATTAGTTCAAGATACTGGAAATTTCCTGAAGCAGTGGCAAAAATTTTAACAGGGAATGTTTTTTGTTCTGAAGCATATGGAATACTGCTTCCATCTACACATAAAAAGTAACATCTGGCACTTGAATAGCCTATACTTCTTTAAAACTTCTTACTATGGCATATCATGACAAAATGTCCAGTCTATTTACACTAATTACACTGTGCTGCTTATGTAGGACATATTGCATAGTTTGCAGCATACTGAGTAGAGTCACAATGAAAACATTGTGTTGAACTTGAATGGTTGTTCTATGTCTGTACTGTAGGTTTTTCTAAGAGATCCACTATTTGAATTGTGCCCAGGTTCACTATTTTGGCTTCTGCCAGGGCATGCTCAATATCAGATTCTAATATTGTGTCCTCTTATACTAGGCATATTTATTTTTTCAACAAGATAATCTCTAATAATTTCATCAGTCATATTTTTTTAGAGTCACATGAAAAGATTAGATTTCTCATGGCGACAATATAGTGTAGTGTTAATCCTCCTGCTTTATGTTCACGTTAACATACTTTGTAGTAATTAGCTACCACATTTGCTTTTGGCACAAAAAATCTTTATTTAAAGGGACACTGAAACCAAATTTTCAGATTCAAATAGAGCATACAATTTTAAGCAACTTTCTAATTTACTCCTATTATCAAATTTTCTTCGTTCTCTTGCTATCTCTATTTAAAAAAGAAGGCATCTAAGCTTTTTTTTGGGTTTAGAACCCTGGACAGCACTTTTTTATTGGTGGATGAATTTATCCATCAATTAGCAAGAACAACCTAGGTTGTTCACCAAAAATGGTCCGGCATCTAAACTTACATTCTTGCATTTCAAATAAAGATACCAAGAGAATGAAGAAAATTTAATAATAGGAGTAAATTAGAAAGTTGCTTAAAATGTCATGCACTATCTGAATGGCGAAATAAAAAATGTGGGTTTAGTGTACCTTGAAGTTCAAGTTCATATTTATTATGTGCAAGGGGAAATCTATGAAAAATGTGTTTCCCTTCTGCTCCATGGGAGTGAACAAGTAGTGCACATTTTCTTGCTTAAGAAACATCTAAATCACTAATTGCAAGCAAGTAAGTATCAAAGTATCAAACCCACATATGGATCCACAAAGTAAAAGTAATGGGTGCGTGTACTTTGAAGAAAGGATATGGGTAGATTCAGAGGCAAAAGAACATCCTTGTTGCCAAAATGTTGTGTCAATAATTCAGTACAAGAAGTTTAACGCCAAATCAGCTCTATGCTTTTAGCTTCTACATAAAACCGGAGTATAACAGCAACTGTAAGCTTAGCAAACAGACAAGACCAACTATCATTACTATGAAACTGCATTTCCCAGCAAACATTATGCATTTCAATTAAATCCAAAAAATTAATATAGAAAGCTTTGAGGGGATTTTTTGGTACTTTCCCATTCTAGAGTACAGTTATGTTGGGACACCTAAACTTTATTACATACACTCATAATTTCACTAATTTCCTGATTGACAACCCAAAGCTTTGACACGCAGGCTGTGCTGAATACACATATCTACGTAAAACTTGCCACACCAAGGTAAATCTTTCCATACAAACCAAACAATGGAGATGAATATCTCTTCTACTGCAATAATCTTTCCACAACTGCACTTTCTTTGTGCACTTGACCAATGAGCTGTTAATGTCACAGTTCCTGGAAATTACTGCAATACCTGGATTGAAGTGACAGATCTGTCCATACAGGTATTATGGTAAATAACAGTAAACATGCTAATTCAATGACAATGATCATATAGTGCTTTTTAACCCTTTGCGTGGTGTGTAAAGTTTATCCAGTTATAAAAGTTAATATTCCTTCACTCTTCAAAAAACATAATTTATGTAAGAACTTACCTGATAAATTCATTTCTTTCATATTGGCAAGAGTCCATGAGCTAGTGACGTATGGGATATACAATCCTACCAGGAAGGGCAAACATTCCCAAACCTCAAAATGCCTATAAATGCACCCCTCACTACACCCACAATTCAGTTTAATGAATAGCCAAGTAGTGGGGTGATAAAGAAAGGAGTAAAAAGCATCAACAAAGGAATCTGGAAATAATTGTGCTTTATACAAAAAAATCATTATCACCATAAAAAAGGGTGGGCCTCATGGACTCTTGCCAATATGAAAGAAATGAATTTATCAGGTAAGTTCTTACATAAATTATGTTTTCTTTCATGTAATTGGAAAGAGTCCATGAGCTAGTGACGTATGGGATATCAAATACCCAAGATGTGGAACTCCACGCAAGAGTCACTAGAGAGGGAGGGATAAAAATAAACAACAGCCATATGCTGAAAGATTAATCCACAACCCAAAATATAAATTATTCTCATGAAAAAAAGAAAAACTTAAAACATCAGCAGAAGAATCAAACTGAAACAGCTGCCTGAAGAACTTTTCTACCAAAAACTGCTTCCGAAGAAGCAAATACATCAAAACTGTAGAATTTAGTAAATGTATGCAAAGAGGACCAAGCTGCCGCTTTGCAAATCTGATCAACTGAAGCTTCATTCTTAAAAGCCCATGAAGGGGAGACTGATCTAGTAGAATGAGCTGTAATTCTCTGAGGCGGGGCCTGACCCGACTCTAAATAAGCTTGATGAATCAAAAGCTTTAACCAAGAAGCCAAGGAAATAGCAGAAGCCTTCTGACCTTTCCTAGAACCAGAGAATATAACAAATAGACTAGAAGTCTTTCTGAAAACTTTAGTAGCTTCAACATAATATTTCAAAGCTCTCACCACATCTTAAGAATGTAAGATTTTTTCCAAAGAATTCTTAGGATTAGGACACAAGGAAGGGACAATTTCTCTACTAATGTTGTTAGAATTCACAACCTTAGGTAAGAACTTAAATGAAGTCTGCAAAACTGCCCTTATCCTGATGAAAAATCAGAAAAGGAGATTCACAAGAAAGAGCAGAAAGCTCAGAAACTCTTCTAGCAGAAGAGATGGAAAAAAGGAACACTTTCCAAGAAAGTAGTTTAATGTCCAAGGAGTGCATAGGCTCAAATGGAGGAGCCTGTAACGCCCTCAAAACCAAATTAAGACTCTAAGGAGGAGAAATTGATTTAATGATAGGCTTAATACGAACTAAAGCCTGTACAAAACAGTGAATATCAGGAAGAGTAGCAATCTTTCTGTGAAATAAAACAGAAAGAGCAGAGATTTGTCCCTTCAAAGTACTTGCAGACAAACCTTTATCCAAACCATCCTGAAGAAACTGTAAAATTCTAGGAATTCTAAAAGAATGCCAAGAGAATTTATGAGAAGAACACCATGAAATGTAAGTCTTCCAAACTCGATAATAAATCTTCCTAGAGACAGATTTACGAGCTTGTAACATAGTATCAATTACTGAGTCAGAGAAACCTCTATGACTTAGCACTAAGCATTCAATTTCCATACCTTCAAATTTAATGATTTGAGATCCTGATAGAAAAACGGACCTTGAGACAGTAGGTCCGGCCTTAACGGAAGTGGCCTAGGTTGGCAACTGGAAATCCGAACAAGATCCGCATACCAAAACCTGTGGGGCCATGCTGGAGCCAACAGAAGAACAAATGATTGTTCCATGATGATTTTTGAAATCACTTTTGGAAGAAGAACTAGAGGCGGGAAGATATAAGCAGGTTGATAACACCAAGGAAGTGTCAGCGCATCCATTGCTTCCACCTGGAAATCCCTGGACCTGGACAGGTATCTGGGAAGTTTCTTGTTTAGATGAGAAGCCATCAGATCTATATCTGGAAGACCCCTCATCTTAACAATCTAAGAAAACACATCCGGATGGAGAGACCACTTCCCTCGATGTAAAGTCTGACGGCTGAGATAATCCGCCTCCCAATTGTCTACACCTAGGATATGAACCGCAGAAATTAGATAGGAGCTGGATTTCGCCCAAACAAGTATCCGAGATACTTCTTTCATAGCTTGGGGACTTTGAGTCCCACCCTGATGATTGACATATGCCACCGTTGTAATATTGTCCGTCTGAAAACAAATGAACGGTTCTCTCTTCAACAGAGGCCAAAACTGAAGAGCTCTGAGAATTGCACGGAGTTCTAAAATATTGATTGGTAATCTCGCCTCTTGAGATTTCCAAACCCCTTGTGCTGTCCCCAGACAGCTCCCCAACCTGAAAGACTCGCATCTGTTGTGATCACAGTCCAGGTTGGCCGAACAAAAGAGGCCCCTTGAATTAAAGCTGGTGATTTAACAACCACGTCAGAGAGTGTCAAACATTGGGATTTTAGGATATTAATTGTGATATATTTGTATAATCCCGGCACCATTGATTCAGCATTCAAAGCTGGAGAGGTCTCATGTGAAAACGAGCAAAAGGAATTGCGTCCGATGCTGCAGTCATGAGGCCTAAAACTTCCATGCACATAGCCACTGAAGGGAATGACTGAGACTGAAGGTGCCGACATGCTGCAACCAATTTCAAACGTCTCTTGTCTGTTAGAGACAGAGTCATGGACACTGAATCTGCAGAACATAAAGACTGAGCTAGTACCAAGATATCGTCCAAATAAGGAAACACCGCAATACCCTGTTCTCTGATTACAGAGAGTAGGGCACCCAGAACCTTTGAAAAGATTCTTGGAGCTGTTGCTAGGCCAAATGGAAGAGCAAAAAATTGGTAATACTTGTCTAGAAAAGAGAATCTCAGGAACTGATAATGTTCTGGATGAATCGGAATATGAAGGTAAGCATCCTGCAAGTCTATTGTAGACATATAATGTCCTTGCTGAACAAAAGGCAGAATAGTCCTTATAGTCACCATCTTGAAAGTTGGTACTCTTACATAACGATTCAAAATTTTCAGATCCAGAACTGGTCTGAATGAATTTTCTTTCTTTGGGACAATGAATAGATTTGAATAAAATCCCAGACCTTGTCCCTGAAAAGGAACCAGCATGATTACCTCTGAAACCTCCAGGTCTGAAACACACTTCAGGAAAGCCTGAGCTTTTACTAGATTTACTGGGATGCAGGAAAGCCTGAGCTTTTACTAGATTTACTGGGATGCGTGAGAGAAAAAATCTTCTCACAGGAGGTCTTACTCTGAATCCTATTCGATACCCCTGAGAGATAATGCTCTGAATCCATTGATATTGGACAGAATTTGCCCAAATATCCTTGAAAAATCTTAATCTGCCCCCTACCAGCTGATCTGGAATGAGGGCCGCACCTTCATGCGGACTTAGGGGCTGACTTTGGTTTCTTAAAAGGCTTGGATATATTCCAATTTGAGGAAGGCTTCCAATTGGAAACAGTTTCCTTGGGGGAAGGATTAGGTTTTTGTTTCTTATTTTGACGAAAGGAACGAAAACGATTAGAAGCCTTAGATTAACCCTTAGGTTTTTTATCCTGAGGCAAAAAAACTCCCTTCCCCCCAGTAACAGTTGAAATAATAGAATCCAAATGAGAACCAAATAAATTATTACCTTGGAAAGAAAGAGATAGTAATCTAGACTTAGATGTCATATAAGCATTCCAAGATTTAAGCCATAAAGCTCTTCTAGCTAAAATAGCTAAAGACATGGATCTAAGATCAATTTTGATAATATCAAAAATTGCATCACAAATAAAATGATTAGCATGTTGAAGTATACGAACAATGCTATATAAGTCAGAATCCAATTCTTGTTGCGCTAAATTCTCCAACCAAAAAGTTGAAGCAGCTGCAACATCAGCCAAAGAAATTGCAGGCCTAAGAAAATGACCTGAATATAAATAGGCTTTCCTTAGATAAGATTCAATCTTCCTATCTAAAGGATCTTTAAAGGAAGTACTATCATCTATAGGAATAGTGGTTTGTTTAGCAAGAGTAGAAATAGCCCCATCAACTTTGGGGATCTTTTCCCAAAACTCTATTGAAATTGCTGGTAAATGATACAATTTTTTTAAACCTTGCAGAAGGATTAAATGGAGTACCCGGCTTATTCCATTCCTTAGAAATCATATCAGAAATAGCATCAAGAATAGGAAAAACCTCTGGAGTTTCCACAGGAGGTTTAAAAACAGAATGTAAATGTTTACTGGTTTTAATATCAAGAGGACTAGCTTCCTCAATATCCAAAGTAATTAACACTTCTTTTAGCAAAGAACACATATACTCCATTTTAAATAAATAAGTAGATTTGTCAGTGTCAATATCTGAGGAAAGATCTTCTGAATCAGATAGATCCTCATCAAAGGTGGATAATTCATTATGTTGCCGGTCATTTGAAATGTCATCAACTTTATGAGAAATTTTAAAAGACCTTTTACGTTTATTAGAAGGCAGAAATGCAGACAAAGCCTTCTGAATAGAATCAGTAACAAATTCTTTAAAATTCATAGGTATATCATGTACATTAGAAGTTGAAGGAACTGCAACCGGCAATGTACTATTACTGATGGATATATTGTCTGCATGTAAAAGTTTATCATGACAACTATTACAAATGACATTAGGAGAAATAATCTCCACAATTTTACAACAAATGCACTTAGCTTTGGTAGAACCGATGTCAGGCAGCAAAGTTCCAACAGATACTTCTGAGACAGGATCAGATTATGACATCTTGCAAAATGTAAAAGAAAAAACAACATATAAAGCGAAATGATCAATTTCCTTATATGACAGTTTCAGGAATGGGAAAAAAATGCAAAAAGCATAGCCCTCTGACAGAGAAAAAGGCAAGAGGCAAACAGCAATGGGGCAAATAAATAATGAAAAAAGTTTGGCGCCAAGTATGACGCACAACGTAACTTAAAATTTTTTTGGTGCCAACCATGTCCGGAAATGACACACTCGCGTCACTAATGACGCAACCCTGTGTGAAACCTTTGCGTCACTTATGACGCTGGAAATGCCGAACTTACGTCAACGGACGTGCCTTTCGTGCCAAAACATTCTCACGCCAAGAATGAGGCAATAAAGTGTAGCATTTGGCGCACCCACAAGCCTAAGTCAGCTTGCAATTTGAAACAAAGTAGTCAATTGAAAAAAAGACTAAACCCCAGGTAAGAAAAAATATTTCTTAATATTAACTTTCCCCAAATATGAAACTGACAATATGCAAAAGGAAATACATGAACCTGACTCATGGCAAATATAAATACAATACATATATTTAGAACTTTATATAAATGCATAAAGTGCCAAAACCATAGCTGAGGTGTCTTAAAGGGACACTGTACCCAAAAATTTAATTTTGTGATTCAGATTGAGCATGAAATTTTAAGCAAATTTCGAATTTACTCCTATTATCAATTTTTCTTCATTATCTTAGTATCTTTATTTGAAATGCAAGAATGTAAGTTTAGATGCCGGCCTATTTTTGGTGAACAACCTGGGTGTCCTTGCTGATTGGTGGATAAATTCATCCACCAATAAAAAAGTGCTGTCCAGAGTACTGAAACCAAAAAAAAGCTTAGATGCCTTCTTTTTCAAATAATGACAGCAAGAGAACGAAGAAAATTGAAAATAGGAGTAAATTAGAAAGTTGCTTAAAATTGCATGCTCTTTCTGAATTACAAATGAAAAAATTTGGGTTCAGTGTCCCTTTAAGAAATAAAAACATACTTACCCAAAGACACCCATCCACATATAGCAGATAGCCAAACCAGTACTGAAACAGTTATCAGTAGAGGTTATGGTATATGAGAGTATATCGTCGATCTGAAAAGGGAGGTAGGAGATGAATCTCTACGACCGATAACAGAGAACCTATGAAAAAGACCCCGTTAGGAAAATCATTGCATTCAATAGGTGATACTCTCCATGTCCCTCTGACATTCACTGTACTCTGAGAGGAATCAGGCTTCAAAATGCTGAGAAGCGCATGTCAACGTAGAAATCTTAGCACAAACTTACTTCACCACCTCCATAGGAGGCAAAGTTTGTAAAACTGAATTGTGGGTGTGGTGAGGGGTGTATTTATAGGCATTTTGAGGTTTGGGAAACTTTGCCCCTCCTGGTAGGATTGTATATCCCATACGTCACTAGCTCATGGACTCTTGCCAATTACATGAAAGAAAAAGTGTTGTGAACTTATTGAAACATAAAAAAAGTAATCAAATACCATCGATAACATTATACAAATTGATAATTCAATCATTTTTGCTGTAAATGGTAAACACCATGGTAAGGGAGATAAATTATATATTTTTTGAAAAATTAAATGTATTAAAATATTCCCTAAACTAATAAATACTATTGTAATAATTTCCAAATAATATGTAATACATATTGCATTTTTTCCTTTTCTTTTATTATATAATAACTAAAATGACCATGAATATGTTTTTCCAAACATTACATGTTTTGAGATGGCAGAAATACTGGTTAAATATTTAATTAGCCTAGTCACAGTACCTTGCCAAATTATTAGACAAATTAGTCAAAAATCGTAACTTTGATATTAATTTCAAATTTATTCTTAATAGTGTTGATTGACTTTTTAGCTTTGTAACCATTTCTTATTCCATGTTATATTGGCAATATCTAGAAAACAAAAAGGTGTGCTCTGAGGAGGGTGTATACCTCTTCAATAAGTAGCTCTCCAAATAAACTACAGTTCAAGTTTGCCAAAAAAAAATCTTTAAGGAGGGCGCTAACACATTAATGAAGTGAAAGCTAAAACACAATAAAACTTCTAAATAAATCACAATTATATTACCATTTATATTATAATTTATTGTATAAGAATATAAAAATAAATTAAAATAAATTAATATTTTAATTAGGGACGTCTCCCTTAAAAGCGAATAGCTGCAGCAAAATTAACAGTCTTCAAAACATCCAATATTGTGAAACATTTAATTCCACAGCAACAGTATTTTTAAGCAAAACGATCTATACAACCTTTACTTTAGATTATCTAAGAATCGTCCTGACAAGATATTCTAGCCATTATTTTAATGCACATGTGTGCATTTCAGTTCTGAATAGAAGCATTTTTGCATTACACATGTATTAGCAAAAATGCTTCTAGTAAAGCTATAGCTGTTTCAAACGTGTATTTAACCCTTAATGACCGGACCATTTTTCAATTTTCTTACCCTTAATGACAATGGCTATTTTTACATTTCTGCAGTGTTTGTGTTTAGCTGTAATTTCCCTCTTATTCATTTACTGTACCCACACATATTATATACCGTTTTTCTCACCATTAAATTGACTTTCTAAAGATACCATTATTTTCATCATGTCTTATAATTTACTAAAAAAAAAATAATAAAATATGAGGAAAAAATGGAAAAAAACACACTTTTTCTAACTTTGACCCCCAAAATCTGTTACACATCTACAATCACCAAAAAACACCCATGCTAAATAGTTTCTAAATTTTGTCCTGAGTTTAGAAATACCCAATGTTTACACGTTCTTTGCTTTTTTTGCAAGTTATGGGGCAATAAATAAAGTAGCACTTCGCTATTTCCAAACCACTTTTTTTCAAAATTAGCGCTAGTTACATTGGAACCCTGATATCTGTCAGGAATACCTGAATATCCCTTGACATGTATATATTTTTTTTTAGAAGACAACCCAAAGTATTGATCTAGGCCCATTTTGGTATATTTCATGCCACCATTTCACCGCCAAATGCGATCAAAAAAAAAAAAAGTTCACTTTTTCAAATTTTTTTTTACAAACTTTAGGTTTCTCACTGAAATTATTTACAAACAGCTTGTGCAATTATGGCATAAATGGTTGTAAATTTTTCTCTGAGATCCCCCTTGTTCAGAAATAGCAGACATATATGGCTTTGGCATTGCTTTTTAGTAATTAGAAGGCCGCTAAATGCCATTGCGCACCACACGTGTATTATGCCCAGCAGTGAAGGGGTTAATTAGGGAGCAGGTAGGGAGCTTTTTGGGGTAAGTTTAGCTTTAGTGTAGTGTAGTAGACAACCCAAAGTATTGATCTAGGCCCATTTTGGCATATTTCATACCACCATTTCACCGCCAAATGCGATAAAATAAAAAAAAACGTTAAATTTTTCCAAATTTTAGGTTTCTCACTGAAATCATTTACAAACAGCTTGTGTAATTATGGCACAAATGGTTGTAAATGCTTCTCTGGGATCCCCTTTGTTCAGAAATAGCAGACATATATGGCTTTGGCGTTACTTTTTGGTATTTAGAAGGCCGCTAAATGCCGCTGCACATCACACGTGTATTATGGCTAGCAGTGAAGGGGTTAATTAGGTAGCTTGTAGAGTTAATTTTAGCTTTAGTGTAGAGATCAGCCTCCCACCTGACACATCACCCCCCCTGATCCCTCCCAAACAGCTCTCTTACCTCCCCCACCCCACAATTGTCCCCGCCATCTTAAGTACTGGCAGAAAGTCTGGCAGTACTAAAATAAAAAGCATCCTTTTTTTTTTCTTTCTTTTTTTTCCCTTTGCATATTTACATATGCTGCTGTGTAGGATCCCCCCTTAGCTCCCAACCTCCCTGTCCCCCCCAAACAGCTCTCTAACCTCCCCCTCTACCTTGTTGGCAGCCATCTTGGGTACTGGCAGCTGTCTGCCAGCACCCAGTTTACAATATATAGTATCACTTTTTTTTTTTTCTGTAGTGTAGCTTCCCCCCCCAAAGACCAATGTTGGCAACTATGCCACCCCCTCCCAGATCCCTTAAATTACTTTTTGGGGCATTCCCTCCCCCCCTTTTCTCCCACTTATACTTTGTATTTTCTGCAGTGTAGCGGTTCCCACCCGCTCCCTCCCCATGCACGCGCCCGCCCGCCGCCCCCTGTGCACACATGCGCGCCCGTGCGAACCCCTGACTGTCCCGCCCCCGATCCCGCCCCCCTCTCAGGCTCAGAACCCATCGATGGCAGCCCACCCACCTCCCACTGCAGCTCCCACCCAACAACGAATGCGGCCATCGATGTCCGGTGTAGAGAGGGCCACAGAGTGGCTCTCTCTGCACCGGAGGGGTAAAAATTGTTATTGCAGGATGCCTCGATATCGAAGCATCCTGCAATAACCGGAAAGCAGCTGGAAGCGATCAGGATCGCTTCCAGCTGCTTTGCAAACCGAGGACATACGCCATACGTCCTCAGGCGTTAACTGTATTTTTTCTGAGGACATATGGCATACGTCCTCGGTCATTAAGGGGTTAAACACAGCCCTTGCTCAGAGAGCCTAAGGTGCTTGTACCATTTGGTAATGACTCAATTTGTTAATTGCTGACATAATACAAGCCCCACTTGTGTGTGTATATATATATTCCAGAGAAGAAGGCGCACTCCAAAGGACTTGGTTTAAATCCCACTTTAATGTGTACACATTAAAGTGGGATTTAAACCAAGTCCTTTGGAGTGCACCTTCTTCTCTGAAATATACTTGAAATTTTTGCAGCACCCAAGGCTTTACTTTGATTAGTCAGGAGTGCATTCTGCTATTGAGATATATATATATATATATATATATATATATATATATATATATATATATATATATATATATATATGTGTAAATATTTTTTAGTAGACAAGCCATGGGGGTCGATTTATCACGACCCGAATGCTGCTATATGCAGCAGTTTCCATGCGAGCCTTCAGGCTTGCCGGAAACATAAGTTAAGAAGCAGTGGTCTTAATCCACCCGATTGCATACAATTGGGTTGATTAACACCACCTGCTAGCGGCCAATTGGCCACAAATCTGCAGAGAGGATGGCATTGCACAAGCATTTCACAATCATATTAAAAAAAAATTAACTTTTTCACAAACTTCAGGTTCCTCACTTAAATTATTTACACACAACAATTGTAGCCATAAGACCAATGTAAAATGTTCTCTGGGGTCCATTTAGTTCATAAATGGCAGACATTCATGGCTTTGCAATTAGATTTTGGCAATTAGAAGGCCACTAATTGCAGCTTTGCACCACACTTCTGAAATTCCCAGCAGAGATGGGGTTAATTAGTTAGCTGGTAAGGGTAATAGTAATTCTAATGCAGGGATTACCTTCCCAACAAGCACTTCCAACCTCCCTAATCGCTCCCAAACAGGTGTAACAACATGTTCAAAGTTCAAAAGGTGGATACTCTTTTTTTTATGTTGTTCCACAAAATGTTGTACAAGGGGAGTGGTGGAGGTACCGACATTGAAAGTGGATAAATCCTTCCTGATTTGTGATCTCACATCATGGGTAGTGAGACCCACACATTGGACTCTACATTCTACAGATGTCACAACATAAAAAATATGTGTGGATGTGCAATTCAAGAACTTATTAACTGAATATGTGACATTTTTAACTGTAGAAGTAAAAGTGGCAGAGATCGCCACATATTCACATGTTTGACACTTGCTGTGGCCACATCTTTACATCCCTGGTACCTAAGCCAAGAACTATGGGAAATTGGTTTTAGTTGAGAAGGTAACAGAATGTTGCCCAAAGATTTAGCTCTTCTGTAGGGGCTCCTCATCCCCTTATCAACTACTTAAATCAACTTCTCATGAGCAGCCAGAATTGGGAAGTGTTTATGTATTATTTTGAATATCTGACCATATTGCCTGCTGAAATCAGTAACAAAGGATACCCCTTCAAAATCGGCAGATTTTTGGGGGGGTTATCCATCAACAATGATTTACGATCAACAAAGATCTACTTCATGCCTAGCTTTTTTTTTTTTTTTTTTAAATAAATTTTTATTGAAGTCATGAACAGATACAGTACATAAGGTATGCCCTCAAAAGAAAAGAAAAAGAAATACAAAAGAGTAAAGACATTGTATTATTAGCAATGAAACTTATTCAGATATCATAAGCGTAACTCTGAGGAGTGGGCTGTTTCATAGGGAGACTTCAGTTTTATCATAGAGCATCATGAAAATAATATATACTTGAAAGGTCTTCCCCTAGCACTATGAGAAGAAGATTTAAATATCCATACGTGAACGGTTGGGGCTAGGGAGGGGGTAGCTCTATATTTTAATGGGAGGGGAGGTTACAGCGGGCAAGAGCCGCTTGATAATAAAAAAGGAAGGGTGGGGGGGCGGAGCCAGTTAGTATGTTGGATAGGCAGGTAACTCGAAGACCCAAAGCATTTAAATATGCTATGTAATAGGATTGCCCTCTACTTAGACCGTGTGTTAAGCCAAGCTAGGATAGGAGCAAGAGTAAGAGTAGCTTCCCAATAAGGATAGAGACAGGGGGGGTTTATGAGATATGTGAAAATCCTAGATGAATATAGACAGGTATCTCTATTTATGCATACTGTTAGCCCATGCTGATAAATCTCAGACCAAACTCAAAGTTATGCCTAGCCGTGCCTTCCCAGTTAACACGGCCCGGCAGTATCTATAGTAACAGTAAGGTGGATTTATGTATTTTAGGGTGGGGCGTGGAATGAGTGAGACAGCTACTGGACATGTAAAGTTTGTCTTGGGGGGGAGGGAGATAATATTTGGGGCCTAGGAGATCACAGGGTGAGCCCCTCTCCTAGGGGAGTGCCACCTATAGGCAGAGTAGGAAAAAGGAGGAGGGATATGACCCGCAGGCAACAAGTACCGGCGGGAAAGGGAGGAGAGAGGCCCCACCAGAGCCAATGATGTGTATTAATAATATGGGAATGACCATAGAGAAACTAGGGATGATATATATGTAGTCTTAAACTATGATTAGAGGCATTACAAGTAAGGTAATCCTAGGCCTTATAAGTGACAGCTAGATTAAAATAAATGGGTTGACTGGGGTCCTATGTAAATTTCTAAATGCTCATTAAAATAAACTTGGGTGGAAGAAATAATTAGTGTTAAGATCTGTCTATACACCTAATCCAATTTCCATGCGTGAACTAACTGGATGTATTATATAAACTCCTGTATTGACAGTGTATGTAGTATTAAGCTATAAAAATTCAACTAAGGTTCAAGTAGCCATATCCATGTCAGCTCACTGATGATTCCAGGAGCATTGCAGTAGGAAGATAAAGGTTATGCTCATCTAGGAGTAAACAAAAAGATGTCAATATTTAATATACCAGCATCGTAGCCCAGAGAGCAGGATATGGAGGTAGTTTTAGACAAATCTAGTGCTCTGGGGCAGCAAATCTGCAATATGGCATTCTAAAATATATGTTTAAGGTAGGCTGGGTTTATGTTATGGAGTTAGCAAGATCTAAAAGGCAGAACAGGAGATAACTGTCTATAGAGTGTTGCTAGCGGTTTAAGTGGTCATAATGCTATGTTGAGCCTTCAGTAAGAAGCGTACATATTTCTATCATATAGCCGATGAAGCGAAATAGGTGCTGCATCCAACGCAATATAATATATCAGATCAAGGATTAGCAGTGTGCGTTCTCAGAAAAATTCAAGATATTAAAATTGAATTTATAAATTAGTAATGACTAGATATCTATATAAGGATTTCAAATATTGCCAGTGGGAAGTAGCATAAGAGCAAAGTTAAAGTGAAACCACGTGTACCAAATATACACATATAGCGAGCTCTATAGTAAATTGATCCCAGACTCGGTCATGAAGCTAGGAAATAGACACTTTAAACATGTAGCATGACTAGCTGGTAAGGAAAAGTGGGCTAGCTGTCTGTAGTCTAGGAGGGCCTAGCTTTTTTTTTTAATCACACTGACTGGATACCCTTAATGTTTAAGATGCTGTGTGAGCATGTCTGCCTGATCTCTGTAAAGGTAATCTTCAAAGCAATTGTGTTTTAAATGAACAAACTGAGCCTTTACTATTGCAGGCTTAATGCCTGTAATTACTTAAACTTAAATTTGCGAACCTTACAAGCAGTAGCAGACCTATCCAAGAGAGGACCGTGGTGCAAGATTTTTTTTGGGGCCCCCCAATGATAACGCAGAAAGTATTAATATACATTCTGCTCTGTATAATGGTTTTGAGGATAGATGGACAGATAGATGGATAGATAGATAGATAGATAGATCGATAGTTGATAATAGGATGGACCTACAACCTGCACTAATAAAAGGCTCTCCTGCATTAGAATTGTAAACATTCTGCACACACCTTTGTGTAGGCTGGCTGTTATGGGACCCTACCAGCTCTTGGGCCCTGGTGTGACTGCACCTGCTGCACCAATGGTAGTTCCGCCCCTACTTACAAGTATTTTATATAGGCGGCATTATAGCATTATATCAGATCAAAACCATATATCAAAGGTAGTATGTACCTAGTATAGCTTTGCAAACAAAAGAAGGCATAGATGAAAGAAAACAAAATAGAAAAAAAAGACTTCTTGCATCCTAGCCATTCACTTGTAAGACCAATTTGTGAGCTCCACTTTTAATCTGGGCTTTAAATAGTAAAGTACCATGACATTTCTACTTTTATAGCTAGCATGAATACTTATGCCCACAGTGGGATATAGTATATTTATAGATATCAACTTATAAAATACTCTCTGACTCTCAGATTTAATGATCCAGCTAATAGCAATTCTTATGGAGCTCTTAGTTATTAAAATTAACCATTAATGCAGAATCCGTAAAAACAGAATTTATGCTTACCTGATGAATTTCTTTCTCTTACGGTGTATCCGGTCCACGGCTCCATCCTTACTTGTGGGATATTCTCAATCCCTACAGGAAGTGGCAAAGAGAGCACACAGCAGAGCTGTCCATATAGCTCCCCTCAGGCTCCGCCCCCCAGTCATTTGACCGACGGTTAGGAGAAAAAGGAGAACCATAGGGTGCAGTGGTGACTGTAGTTTACAAAAATAAATTTAAAGCTGACTAAATTGCCAGGGTGGGCCGTGGACCGGATACACCGTAAGAGAAAGAAATTTATCAGGTAAGCATAAATTCTGTTTTCTCTTACATTGGTGTATCCGGTCCACAGCTTCATCCTTACTTGTGGGAACCAATACCAAAGCTTTAGGACACGGATGAAGGGAGGGAACAAGTCACAGGTAACCTAAACAGAAGGCACCACTGCTTGTAAAACCTTTCTCCCAAAAATAGCCTCTGAAGAAGTAAAAGTATCTTCTGCAGTGAAGACCAAGTCGCTGCCTTACAGATCTGTTCAGCAGAAGCCTCATTCTTGAAAGCCCATGTGGAAGCCACAGCTCTAGTGGAATGAGCTGTAATACGTTCGGGAGGCTGCCAACCAGCAGTCTCATAAGCCAACCGGATGATGCTTTTCAGCCAGAAAGACAGAGAGGTAGCAGTTGCTTTTTGACCTCTCCTCTTGTGATCTTTGTGGATAGGAATATGCAGGTACGCATCCTTTAAATCCACGATAGTCATATATTGACCCTTCTGGATCATTGGTAAGATTGTCCGTATGGTTTCCATTTTGAATGATGGAACTCTGAGGAATTTGTTTAGGATTTTTAAGTCCAGGATTGGCCTGAAAGTTCCTTCCTTTTTGGGAACTACAAACAGGTTTGAGTAAAAACCCAGTCCTCGTTCTGCTGTTGGAACTGGGTGTATCACTCCCATTTTTAGAAGGTCTTCTACACAACGTAAGAATGCCTGTCTCTTTGTCTGGTCTAAAGACAAGCGAGAAATGTGGAACCTCCCCCTTGGAGGAAGGTCCTTGAATCCAGAAGGTACCCCTGAGTGACAATTTCTAATGCCCAGGGATCCGGAACATCTCTTGCCCAGGCCTGAGCAAAGAGAGAAAGTCTGCCCCCTACTAGATCCGGTCCCGGATCGGGGGCTACCCTTTCATGCTGTCTTGGTAGCAGCAGCAGGCTTCTTGGCCTGTTTACCCTTGTTCCAGCCTTGCAGGGGTTTCCATGCTGGTTTGGACTGGGAAGCGTTACCCTCTTGCTTAGTGGCTGTAGAGGTAGAAGCAGGTCCGTTCCTGAAATTGCGAAAGGAACGAAAATTAGACTTGTTTTTAGCTTTGAAAGGTCTATCTTGTGGGAGGGCTTGGCCCTTTCCCCCAGTGATATCTGAAATAATCTCTTTCAACTCTGGCCCGAATAGGGTCTTACCCTTGAAAGGAATATTAAGCAATTTTGTTTTGGACGACACGTCCACCGAGCAAGATTTTAGCCAAAGCGCTCTGCGCGCCACGATTGCAAAACCAGAATTTTTCGCCGCTAATTTAGCTAACTGAAAAGCTGCATCTGTAATGAAAGAATTAGTCAACTTCAGGGCGTGAATTCTGTCTATGACCTCATCATAAGAAGTCTCCTTCTGGAGCGAGTTTTCTAGTTCCTCAAACCAAAAAGCCACTGCAGTGGTTACAGCAATAATGCAAGAAATTGGTTGAAGAAGTAAACTTTGTTGAACAAATATTTTCTTAAGTAAACCTTCTAATTTTTTATCCATAGGATCTTTGAAAGCGCAACTGTCTTCTATTGGTATAGTTGTGCGCTTAGCTAGAGTTGAAACTGCCCCCTCTACCTTAGGGACCGTCTGCCACGCGTCCCTTCTGGGGTCAACAATGGGGAACATTTTCTTAAATATAGGGGGGGGGGACAAATGGTACACCTGGTCTCTCCCACTCCCTAGTCACGATATCCACCACCCTCTTAGGTATCGGAAATGCGTCAGTGTGTACCGGGACCTCTAAGAATTTGTCCATTTTACACAATTTTTCTGGGACCACCAAGGGGTCACAATCATCAGGTGTAGCCAGGACCTCCTTAAGCAGGGCGTGGAGGTGTTCTAGCTTAAATTTAAATGCTATGGTATCTGGCTCTGCCTGCTGAGAAACTTTTCCTGTGTCAGAAATATCTTTCTCAGACATGCCCTCCCTCACCGCCAAGTCAGATTGTTGTGAGGGCACTACAGATAAATTATCCGCTGCGTCTGATTGCTCATTTTCTGTATTTAAAACTGAGCTATCGCGCTTCCTTGGAAATGCTGGCAGTTTGGATAAAAATGCTGCGAGAGAATTATCCATTACTGCTGCTAACTGTTGCAAAGTAATAGGGATCGATGCGCTAGAGGTACTAGGCATCGCTTGCGCGGGCATAGCTGGTGTCGACACAGAAGGAGAGGATAGAGTACTATCCTCACTACCTTCAGCTAAAGAATCATCTTGGGCTACATTTTTAAGTGTCACTGCATGGTCCTTAAACTGCTTGGACGCTATAGCACACTTCAAACATAAATGCAATAGGGGTACCGCCATGGCTTTTAAACATACAGAACAAGGACTATCTGAAGGCTCAGACATGTTTGACAGACTTAGACAGCACTACAATGCAGGAAAAAATACTTTTTGAAAAAAACGTTACTGTGTCTTTAAATAATAAAAGTGCACACTTTATTACCAAAACATCAAATAACCATCAAATAAACATCCGATCTTAATGAAATTTTCACCACATTATCCTAAGTTGCACACAAATTTTCAGATCAATTAACCCCTTAATGCCCATACCGGAGCTAAAAACAGCAGTTAACCGGTTATAAACACTACAGCACGATGCCACAGCCTCTACTGTGGCTTTTACCTTCCTTAGGGATTATTTGAAGAAGAAATAAGCCTCTCTGAAGTCCTCTCTGAGGTCTCTGGACTCCACACGTGAAGCTGCATGAACTGTCTAGCAAAAACAACTGCGCAACTGAGGCGCGAAAATGAGGCCCCCTCCCTCTCCATTCCAGAGTGATGGGGCCTTTGAGATAGATTAGGTGTCTAATCAAGTGCCAGGCGAAATAAAAACCCCCATAAGTGTTTTATAAGTCTCAAAAACACCATATTCATTCTTAAATCATGCTAATAAGCAATCGATTAAGCCCAAAATAATGTCAACCAGAATATAAGACCTTAATTTAAGCCATCATTTTATACAGAGTCTGAGAAAAATGGCTTACCTACCCCTGTGGGGATTTCTGACAGTCTTCTAGCATTACTGGGTCTTGTTAGAAAAATGACTGATCATACCTGAAGCAGTTAAGCCTGCAAACTGTTCCCCCCAACTGAAGTTCTCCGGTATTCAACAGTCCTGCGTGGGAACAGCAATGGATTTTAGTTACTGATGCTAAAATCATATTCCTCTCAGCAGAAATCTTCATCACTTTCTGCCTTAGAGTAAATAGTACAAGCCGGCACTATTTTAAAATAACAAACTTTTGATAGAAGAAATACAAACTACAAATCTAACACCACAAACTCTTTACCCTCCCATGGAGATGCTACTTGTTAGAGCGGCAAAGAGAATGACTGGGGGGGCGAAGCCTGAGGGGAGCTATATGGACAGCTCTGCTGTGTGCTCTCTTTGCCACTTCCTGTAGGGATTGAGAATATCCCACAAGTAAGGATGAAGCCGTGGACCGGATACACCAATGTAAGAGAAAAGTAAATTATTATTGTAGATCTGCTCAATAAAATATAGCAATGCTATATCCTATAGGCATGAGCCAAGTACCCTAAGATAAGATAAGATAGATAGCTCAAATAGGTAACTCAGAACATCAGTTAGCTCAAAATCATAAAACCCATACTGGACACTATATCTGTTCTATATATTTATTCTGATATAATGCTATAATGCCGCCTATATAAAATACTTGTAAGTAGGGGCGGAACTACCATTGGTGCAGCAGGTGCAGTCACACCAGGGCCCAAGAGCTGGTAGGGGCCCATAACAGCCAGCCTACACAAAGGTGTGTGCAGAATGTTTACAATTCTAATGCAGCCTTTTATTAGTGCAGGTTGTAGGTCCATCCTATTATCTACTATCTATCTATCCATCTATCTGTCCATCTATCCTCAAAACCATTATACAGAGCAGAATGTATATTAATACTTTCTGTGTTATCATTGGGGGCCCCAAAAAAATCTTGCACCACGGTCCTCTGTTGGATAGGTCTGCTACTGCTTGTAAGGTTTGCAAATTTAAGTTTAAGTAATTACAGGCATTAAGCCTGCAATAGTGAAGGCTCAGTTTGTTCCTTTAAAACACAATTGCTTTGAAGATTACCTTTACAGAGATCAGGCACTCAACAAGCAAAAACATCACATGATATGTTTTGTCTCTAATATTATGCCAAATGCACCAACCACAGAGAAGAATAGTAAGCTTAACAGCAATGTTACATTTAGAAACCTATCATACAGTAATGTATATTGAGATATTGTTACTACAATAGAGACAGCACTTTAAGAAGAGCAAATATAAAATGAGCTGATGAATTATGGTGCAGAAAAGACACCATTCTGGACAGGCATTGGATAATACTCGAATAGGGTTTAAAACAAAGAAACAGCATATACAGGAATAGCAGTAACAATCCTTTATTACAATATTACTTTTAACACAAAGTAAATCCTGGTTCCCAAACTCTCACATCCCTATAATTTCAAACACTGTGTTGTCATAAGCAGGGACTGTGAAAAGAGTATGGAACATCAGTCTGACAGTACTTTGCAGATGGGTCTAAAAAAACATAATGGACCATCAAGTATGTGAGTGGTCCAAAAGGAGAAGAAAATAAGTTTCCCTTTCCCCAGTGTGGTAGGTTTAAGTACCCCAGCAGGGATAAGGACCCATCACCATTTTTGCCAGCCTTCTTGTTCAAGCATTAGAAATGGACAAGACAGTCCAGCATTTTTGTAGGACCATTCCAGACTCCCTGCTTCCCCTGGCTGAATACTGGGGTCAGTCTCTGAGTTGTTGCTTCTATCAGCTTATGGTAACCATCGGCCTGCTCCTGCAACACAAGCCACAAGTGAGGTAATTTAAATATATCCTCAATTTGTATATGCAAGAAGCTCCTGGTTCCCAATCTCACTTACTGCTGGCACAGGTGGAGGTCTCAAGCTAAGCTCCTGATTTACAGAGGATCCTCCACCAACGCAGTAGGTAAACTGGCCGTCATATGTTCTCAGACCACCAGCTCTGTCATTTCCATGCATATATCCTCCTCTTTTGAAGTGTGATAGTGTCTAAACCAGCATTGCAATTTCCTTAATACTGCCCTACAAAGCTGATCAATAAGCTCCACTAGAAACTTCGATATGGAGTCTACAGTAGTCACCATCTTATAGAGCGGTTATATCAATGTTATATCAATGTAATTTCAGTTCAAAATCATTAGAGCCCAGTACAATCTAATACTGTATGTAGGTTTAGCAATATACATCTATTATAGCAAACTTGGAGGGGGAGTTTGATTGCAACTGAGCTTTTGGAAGTCCTCAAAAGAATAAAAACTTGTACAATATTTACTCCTTAGGATTTGCTGGTGTAATAGAAATGGTAAATCCAGATGGATGAGCAACTTGTAAAGAGAGTCATTAAAGGGATAGTAAAGTCCAAATTAAACTTTCATGATTCAGATAGGGCATGTCATTTTAAACAACTTTCTAATTTACTTTTTAGCATTAGATTTGTTTTGTTCTCTTGTTATTCTTAGTTGAAAGCTAAACATAGGTAGGCTCATATGCTAATTTCTAAGCCCTTGAAGGCCGCCTCTGCATTTGACAGTTTTTCACCAGTAGAAGGTGTTAGTTCATGTGTTTCATATAGATAACACTGTGCTCATGCACATGAAGTTATTTAAGAGTCAGCACTAATTGCCTGAAATGCAAGTCTGTCAAAAGTTCTGAGATAAGGAGGCAGTCAGCAGAAGCTTAGATACAAGGTAATTACAGAGGTAAAAAGTATATTAATATAACAGTGTTGGGTATGCAAAACTGAAGAATGGTAAATAAAGGGATTATCTATCTTTTTAAACAATAACATTTTTGGTGTTTACTATCCCTTTAAAGGAACATGAAACCCAACATTTTTCTTTCATGATTTAGGTAGAATATACAATTTTAAACAACTTTCCAGTTTACTTTAATTTTCAAATTTGTTTCATTCTCTTGGTATCATTTGTTGAGGGAGCAGCAATGCACTACTGGTTTCTAACTGAACACATGGCTGAGCCAATGACAATCGGTATATACAGTATATGCAGCCACCAGTCAGCAGCTAGAACCTAGGTTCTTTGCTGCTCCTAAGCTTACCTAGATAAACCTTTCATCAAAGGATTACAAGAGAAGGAAGCAAACAAATTAGTAAATTGGAAAGTTGTTTAAAATTGTATGTTCTATCTAAATCATGAATGTCTAGTTATGACTTTTTGTCCCTTTAAGCGGATTAATTACTACTCACCCAGAGCGCTGAATGTTTAAATGCTCTTATCCGCCACCTGGAAGTTCCCTGTTTTAGCCTGTTTTTAACACCATATCTAGGCTACTCCACTGGCTTTTTTTTTTTGTTGGTAAAGGTTTCATGCGCGTTCAATTTACATGTTCATAAAGGCATTTTCTAGTTACAAATATAGCTGAAATAATACTTTAAACTATGAAAATTGTACAAATTGATTACAAAGAAGTTTTTGTTTAAACAATTTATTATAAAATAACTCAAAACGACACCAAAAAGTTAACTACATAAAGCCTGAATTTGCTACTACTAGTAAAAAAAAAAAAGTGGGGATTTAAACACATTAGGCAGTTATCATCAGCAAAAGATCAAACAGCCACCATTTTTTTCCAATTTTGCCCTAGCATCTAAGTGTGTGGAGACAACCACAAGCTGCTTGGGAACATTTTTCCGATACGTGTGTTAGAAAACGAGATTTTCCTGTTATACTGTATACATATTGCAGACAGCTAAACTATTTCAAAAGGCATCGATTCCAATGGATTGAAATGTCATAGAGAAGGATGTCATGAACTGCACAAGTTGAATATGACATTTTGTACAAAACTTGCTGATTGAATAGAGGCCAATAAGCTAAGATAATGCTGCCTTTTATGTTTATTTAGTAAAATGTTACTGTTACAAGGTACGCTTTTCATTTATATGCTGTTTAGATTTAGGACTGAAGGCCAGTCTCCAGTATAAAAGTTATTTTATTGTACCCGAAAGGCTTGATTACAGCTTTCTGCAAATTTCTAACCACAGTACTAATCCGCTCATATTAGCAATTTTACATATAAAATCTTCTGAAGGTTAATGACTGTTATTTATGTGCAAATTCCTTTTATTTCTTAGCTTGTAAATGTCTGTGTGACAGCTCTCAGCCCATTATTTTTTCTTTATAAACAACTCTAATATTTCACACATTCAAATAAATTAATGAGAACACCACCACCTACTCTCTAACTTTTTCCTAATTGTTGAAGTAGGCGGTGAATCTATAGCAAAAACCACCACCTGGAACTGGCACTAACGAAGAATAAACTGTTAAACGAAAAACAGGAATGATGTGAAATAATAGAAAATATCAGACACAAACACAGTATTGAATGAACATTGTATTGAAATGCACACATTTATATTTTTGTTTATATGTTTGTAATGTGCTCATTCCACAAAGCCATACATGAAGTAGATTAAATAAAAATAAGACAGGGAGGTCAGACTCTGAGGGAACGGTTACAAGACCCTATACCCTAGAGAGCTTACAAACTAAGTGATAATTGCATTCATTTTATGGTGAAAAATAAGGATTGTTTTATTGTAATATGATTTTTTTACTTTGTCTAATACCATCATTGCTCTATGAATTGATATGCTAATTGCTGGGTCTAATTAAAGGGACATAATACTCAAATGCTAACTAAATCACTTGAAAGAGATGCAGCATAACTGTAAAAAGCTGACAAGAAAATATCACCTGAGCATCTCTATGAATTAAAAAAAAGGAAGATGATTTACCTCAACATTTCTTCAGCTCACCAGAGTAAGTGCTGTGCAAACAGTTATACTTCAGCTGCTGTCCAGATGCAAGTTGAAAAAAACAAAAAACAAAACACTAGCCAATCAGCATCAGCAGTGCTGAGTTAATGCTTTGCCATTACTGTGATCTCATTAGATTTCACTCAACTTATTTACACTGAATATGAAAAATTACATGACTGTGTCTGCACATGACAGATGCACACTCCCGAACTTGTCCTAGGGCAAGCATCCTGACTGGCTGCTTAATGTCTATTTTACAGTGGGGCGTGAATACTTAGGACATTTGAGGCAAAATATCTTCCTTTTTTACAAAGAGATATGTTCAGGTGATATTTTTTTCATGTGCTTCAACATTTGGGTATCATGTTCCTTTAACCCCTTGAGTGCTAACGACGGCTCTGAGCCAATTGCAAAGTTTCCCTCTCAGGTGCTAACAATGGCTCAGAGCCGTCACTAGAACTCCCTCATCTTTATGGAGTTCTGGGGACCACCATCTGCTCCCACCCCGGCAATCTGGCCTGCATCGCCGGGGCTTTACGTTTCGCGTGATGACGTCACCGCGCAACTTTATTGAAAACTGACAATTGTCAGTTATAGGGAGATGGGGGCATGCAGCTTAGAAGCATGTATCTCAGGCATCTAAGCAGCTACAGACCCCCACCTTATACCTTTCTAACGGTATAAAGTATGTGGTATAAAAATAAATGTTAAAAAAAGTAAAAAAAAAAGATGTGTGGGTCTATAGGGGCTCATAAATAAAGATCAAAACTGCCTAGAGACCCCCAAAATATATTTTATAAAAATAAACTAGTATATCTTTAAAAAAAATATATTGGTTTATGTATTCTAGCTAAATGATCACTATAGTAATCAGTGTAAATGCAGTGATCACTTAGCTATGAAATGTCACATTCCCTTTTCCAATATGGCTCCTGATATTATATTTGTAATCCCATGATCACCTAGATCATGTGGCTACAAATTACCAATGGTAGAGGGATGCTTTTTATGAAAAACGAATAATATTTTTATTATCAGTCTTTTGGCCTGTGTGTTAGGTGAGTAAGCATCCTCTTTGCTCAGCTCTCCCCATAGTCTAAAGCTTATTTTTTTGCAGTAAAATTTATATCTTTTATTTCTAGCAGCATAATTTCTTTGAAAATATCTTTATTTTTGTAAAGATAATTATGGCTAAGCGTCTGATGAGTGCTATAATTATGGCTAAGCGTCTGATGAGTGCTGAGGAAGCAGCTGAGATTCTTATGAACTCAGACTCCAGATTTTCTGATAACACATCTTCTGCTGAAGATTCTGACAGCGACTTTTTCCCTGGGCTGTCATCATATAGTGACAATTCAAGTAAGACAGATGAACTTACTGAGCCACGGCATGGCCGCAGACAGTTCAGAGCTCTCAGTTCCCGTGCCAGAGGGATGCAACAACATTTGCAGTGGCCCCACAGCATACTGTTGGAATTATGGGAGATGTTGCAACAACACCTGCAGTGGCCACACAGCATACTGTGGGAGTTATGGTCATGGGTGATGTTGCAACAACATCCGCAGTGGACACACAGCATACTGTGGGAGTCATGGGCAGGCCTGTTCCAAGCTTTAACTGGACCTCCCCTAATATGGTTCAGCCAGTGTTGCCTCCATTTACTGGCAATTCTGGCCTCTTGGTGGGCACTGCAAATTGTGAACCCATCAACTACTTAGAGTTGTTTGTGGATGATGAGTTCTTAGAATTTATTGTTCAGCAGACAAATCTGTATGCTGAGCAATTTTTTCAAAATACTGGCGCAGAATTGAGCAGCCATGCCAAAGCACATTGGTGGACTGCGACCAATTTGCAAGATATGAGGAAATTCTGGGGCTTCACTCTGCTAATGGGGATTGTGCAAAAGCCAAGCATAGCCTCATATTGGTCAAATCAGTCTACTCAGTTTACCCCTATCTTCACTGCTACAATGAGCAGGGACAGATATATGTTACTGCCCAAGTTTTTGCATTATAATAATATTACAAATGCTCTGCCATGGGACAACCCAGAACATGAATGACTGTTTAAAAAAAGGCCTGTTCTTGACCATTTATTGGCAAGATTTCAAGAGTGCTATACTCCAGGCCAGAACATATTGGTCCATGAACCCTTGATCTTATATAAGGGACGTATTGTTTTTAAACAATACATTCCTTCTAAGAGAGCTCGCTATGGGATCAAGCTGTATAAGCTGTGCGACAGCTCTAGTGGATACACCTATCATTTTAGGGTATACACTGGCAAGGATTCTGTTCTAGCACCCCCTGGCTGTCTCTCATCCCATGCTGCCAGTGAAAAAAGAATATAGGACTTACTCCACCCAATATTTAATAAAGATTACTATGTATATGTGGATAAATTTTACACTGGTGTGCCATGATTTAAATTGCTATATAGCAAGGGCACTGTTGCGTGCAGCATAATCCGTGCCAATCACAAAGGCTTTCCGACTCACATGTTCAGAAAGCAAAAGAGAGGAGAGACCAGAGCTTTGCACTCTGATGAGCTTCTAACTATGAAATTCACAGACAAAAAGGATGTGCATCTTTTCAAAACTATACATAATGAGAGCACATCACCTGTCTATGTCAGGGGGCAGAACACGCCAACTATGAAACCCATATGTGTCCTGGATTACAAATGGCATATGGAAGGGGTAGATAAGACTGACCAGATGCTTGAACCATACTCTGCATGTCGCAAAGCATATCCATGGTACAAGAAACTGGCAGTCCACTTGATACAATTGTCAATGCTTAATGTGTTTGTTTTGTATCAGGCTACCCAAGGAAGAGGGCTACATTTCCTGAAATTTCAGGAATCTGTTATTTAAAGCCTTCTCTCATCATCAGGGGATATTCCAGTAACTGGGCCAAGTGAGGAGAATGCAAGCTTGCATGGCCGTCACCTTGCTGAGTATATACCAGCTACTGAGAAAAAAAACTTTTCCTAGTAGAAGGTGTATAGTGTGCAGTAAGCATGGACGTCATAAAGACAGCAATTACTACTGTCCAGACTGCCCCTCTAAACCAGGGCTATGCATGCCAGAATGCTTCCGTATTTATCATACTATGGAAACATACTAGCTGCATACCCTCACAACTCCAGGAGGCTCAAGATTCTGAAATTCAGATACATGGCCCTGGTTGAGGCTTACGTCTGACCAGCCCAGTGCCCTTGTTGAGGCTTACATCTGACCAGTCCAGTGCCCTGGTTGAACAGCCCAGTGCCCATGTTGAGGCTTACACCTGACCAGCTCAGTGCCCTGGTTGAGGCTTATGCCTGACCTGCTCAGTGCCCTGATTGAGGCTTACGCCTAACCAGCCCAGTGATTGAGTTGCCCCTAGCAAAAGGTACATATGAAGGGAGATATGAAAGATGTGTGACTGGCCAGTGATAGGGGTTGTGTTTCTGTGAGTGAATAAAGATACGAAAGGTGTGTGTATGGTCAGTAGTAGGGATGAAAGTCATGATGTATGCAGGGGTGGGTGCTTCTGTGAGTGAACCAGACATGAAAGGTGTGTGAATGGTCAGTAGCAAGGGTTGAAGCCTTGACATGGCGTTAATTAACGAGGTAGTTAAAACTGTTTAATTGCAGATATAACCACTATACATTTAAAGTGTTTCAAGGTAGCCATGTCTGCAGTTTAACAGCTGTAGCTACCTGGGAATTAGAGTTTTGGAAAGTACACCCCTTGACGTATCAAATGAGGGGTAGCATGTATTGCTAGCACACATTTGGAGTGTGTAAGACATAAATGAACATGTCACTTTGCTTAGAAAAAATATTTTCTAAGCAAAGCACCATATTCCATGAATATTTGTGCACTCCACTTTTGTGCTAGAAGTACATATAGCCCCACTTATTTGATGTGTCAAGGGGTGTACTTTCTAAAAATGTGTACTTTATTTACCCTAATTTAACTTCCCAGGTGGCTAGACCTGTTTAACTGCAGATATGGCAACCTTGAAAATCTTATTTAAAAACTGTCTTTAATCATTTGGGGTGATGTCGACAATTAGACAGCTGTAGCCACCTGGGAATTTAAGAAACAGTATACAAGGTACACAGTTCTGGAAAGTACACCCCTTGGCGCATCAAATGAGGGGCTGCATGTATTACTAGCACAAATTTGGAGTGTGTAAGACATAAATGAACATGACACTTTGCTTAGAAAAAAATATTTTCTAAGCAAAGCACCATATTCCATAAATATTTACGCACTCCACTTTTGTGCTAGAAGTACATATAGCCCCTCATTTGATGCGTCAGGGGTGTACTTTCTATAAATGTATACTTTATATTTTTAAAATTTATCAATAGTGACATTGTAATACTGTCACAAACATAATAATTGGCTGTTACTATTTGCCTCACATGCCTGGCAGATAGTAACAGCGGAATTTCAGCGGAAGCAATCTCTGATTGCTTCTGCTGCTTGTTTTAAGTCATGACGGTTCAGGACTGTCATCAGTCCTCAAGGGGTTAATTTCTTTCATAGTGGCAAGAGTCCATGAGCTATTGAAGTATGGGATATACATTCCTACCAGGAGGGGGCAAAGTTTGCCAAACCTCAAAATGCCTATAAATATACCTCCCACTTCACTCATACCTCATTTTAACGTTTAGCCAAGAAGTGAGGTGTAAAAAAAGGAGTAAAAAGCATACAAAAAGAGGAACTGGAAAAAATAATGTGCTTTATACAAAAAAAATCATAACCACAAAAAAGGGTGGGTCTCATGGACTCTTGCCACTATGAAATAAATAAATTATGTTCTTTAATGTAAGTGGAGAGTCCATGAGCTAGTGACGTATGGGATATAATACCCAAGATGTGGAAGTCCACGAGTCACTAGAGAGGGAGGGATAAAATAAAAACAGAGAAATTAAAGCCAAAAAATTATTGTTTTCATAAAAATTTCAAAAAAACTCAAAACAAAGACATTATTTAGAATCAAATTGAGACAACTGCCTAAAGAACCTTTCTACCAAAGGCTGCTTCCGAAGAAGCAAATACATCAAAATGGTAAAATTTAGTAAAAGTATGCAAAGACCAAGTTGCTGCTTTGCAAATTTGATCAACTGAAGCTTCATTCTTAAGAGCCCAAGAAGTGGCAACTGATCTAGTAGAAAGAGCTGTAATTCTCTGAGGTGGAGACTGCCCTGCCTCCAAATAAGCTTTGTGAATCAAAAGTCTCAACTAAGAAGCCAGAGAAATAGTAGAAGTTTTCTGACCTTTCCTGGAGCCAGAAAAAATAACAAATAGACGAAATACATGTAGCCCTCAGTTTACGCCGGGGTTAGGTTCCAGAAGGAATGGTTGTAAATCGAAACCGTTGTAAATTGAAACCCAGTTTATAATGTAAGTCAATGGGAAGTGAGGGAGTTAGGTTCCAGGCCCTTCTCAAAATTGTCATAAGTAACACCTAAAACATTATTTTTAAAGCTTTGAAATGAAGACTTTAAATGCTAAACAGCATTATAAACCTAATTAAATATTCACACAACACAGAATATATAATTAAACTAAGTTAAATGAACAAAAACATTTGAAAAAACAGCATTTCAAACTTGATAAAAAATCACACAACATAGACTTTACTTGCTTTTTTTGCAAACAGTTCTTTCTATGCATACCAATCTGGACTTATTTATAGACAGGAAGATCTTGTTCCTTTGAAAGCTGTTCCATAGCTCAGGTCTAGCTAGCTACGCTGATTAATTTCAGCCTGCTTGTGTGCTTGGCTTGCATATATTTGCTGCAACACAAGCGGACAGCTCCACCTACTGACTATTTTAATCAATGCACTGCTTCTCAATGCTTTTTAATAGCAGTCACATGACTGAAAAAAAGGTTGTTATTCTGAAACGGCGCAAATTGAACCGTTGTAAACCGAGGGACACCTGTATTTCTAAAATCTTTAGTAGCCTCAACATTTCAAAGCTATAACCACATCCAAAGAATATAAAGATCTTTCAAGAGTATTCTTAGGATTAGGACACAAAGAATGAACAACAATTTCCCTATTGATGTTGTTAGAATTCACAACTTTAGGCAAACATTTAAATGAAGCAAAACAGCTTTATCTTGATGGAAAATCAGATAAGGAGACTCACAAGAGAGAGCAGACAATTCAGAAACTCTTCTAGCAGAAGAGATAGCCAAAATAAGTAATACTTTCCAAGAAAGCAATTTAATGTCCAGAGAATGCATAGAGTCAAAAGGAGGAGCCTGTAAAGTCTTCAAAACCAAATTGAGAATCCAAGGAGAAGAACTTGATTTAATAACAGGTTTTATACGAATCAGAGCCTAAATAAAACAGTGAAATGTCAGGAAGTTTAGCAATCTTTCTATGAAATAAAACAGAAAGAGCTGAAATTTGTCATTTCAAAGTATTTGCAGACAAACCCTTATCCAAACCATCTTAAAGAAACTGTAAAATCATTCTAAAAGAATGCCAAGAATAATCATGAGTTGAACACCATGACATATAGGTTTTCCAAACCTGATAATAAATTTTCCTTGAAACAGACTTATGAGCCTGTATCGTAGTGCTGAGTCAGAGAAACCTCTATGACTAAGCACTAAGCAACTGGACATCCTGACAAGGTCCGCATACCAAAACCTGAGAGGCCAAGATGGTGCTATCAAAAACATGTAAGATCGTTCCATTATGATCTTGGAGATCACCCTTGGAAGAAGAACCAGAGGCAGAAATATGTAAGCAGGTTGGTAAAACCAAGGAACTGCTAGAGCATCCACCATCTCTGCCTGAGGATCCTTGGACCTGAAAAGATATCTTGGAAGCTTCTTATTTAGACATGAGGCCATCAGATCTATTTCTGGAGGACCCCACATCTTTACCAATTGAAAAAACACATCTGGATGGAGAGACCACTCTCCCGGATGTAAAGTCTGACGACTGAGATAATCTGCTTCCCAATTGTCTACTCCTGGGTTATGAATCGCAGAAATCTGACAAGAGTTGGATTCCACCCAAGAAAGTATCAGAGATACTTCTTTCATTGCTGAAGGACTGTGAGTCCCCCCTTGATGATTGACATATGCCACTGTAGTGACATTGTCTGTTTGAAATCGAATATAAAGTTCTCTCTTCAATAGAGGTCAAGCCTGAAGAGTTCTGAAAATAGCACAGAGTTCTAAAATATAGGCTGAGAAACACTTTGCTTGGTTTTAACTTTGTTTTAATAAAGTAAGTTTTTTTTTTTTTTTTCAAACAATTTTTTATTGAAGTTTCAAATAAAAGTACAATACATAGATTGCCCACTAACAGTAAATATAACAGAGCATTACATACAATGTTGTTGCATGAAGGTAATTTTATAAGACAGGACAAAGAATACCACTCCGCCTCTAAAGTCTATGCTGACAATAGAGTTTTGGACTAGAGAGAGATAATAGTTGCCTTCAAGGAATGTAAAACAACATGTCAATGTTTAGTGTGTTAGTATAAAAATGAGAACAACTGTGGGAGATGAACATATGATAATGACATTGCATGTCCTGTCCTGATGGTTCAAAAGAAAGGTTATGGGCTATATAAAATGGAACTTCAGATTTTGTTTTTTAACATGAAAATGATCCCAATATCTATAGTAAGAGTATTTTATACCTTTCTGTTGTGATAATATAGGGAGTTAGCTTTTGCGACGGCCATATTTAGGCCATAGGATATAGAGAAGGGGAAGGAAAGCAGCGGGCAAGAGCCGCTCGTGGTATAGAGGGTGATAGAGAGGAGGGGCGGAGCCACCCGCAACAGGATAGAAGGATATCCAAGGGAGATAATAGCTTGTGTGGGTCAAGGAGTAGTTATTTCTATTAATAAGTGTCTGAGGTCAGTATTAAAAGCCATTTGTTGTATAGCTTAAAACTACATACCATAATATCTAGACTAAGTACTCAATCAGGATAGTAACTTGTGTGGTAAAGTAAAGAGGATGCATCTCCTAACACGGATACCTAAGTATAGGTATAGTACCTAGTCAGATCTATACATCTAGTTAAATCAGTGCAAGAAGTTACATCTAATGCTAAGAGACATATTTGTCCCCAAGCAGCCATATAAGCCAGTATTGATAGTGGGAAGCACATGCCAATAGAATTGGGGGAGATGGATTTTGACCCCCAAGTTTGTACGAAAAGAAGAAATCATTAGTATTCTGTAAGAGGAGTAGTTTAGCTAACCCAATGTGACTATGTATAGGGATGGAGGTAAATAATTCTAACTAGGTCTTTTAACTCAGGAAAAGGGAGTTGCAAAGTGAGGGAAAGGATACCCAAGTACTAAGAAACTTCGAACTAAGGCTTAGAATAGCATGCATAGTACGAGAAAAAAATTTAGGCTTGTGAGGTAAGGTAAGAATAGGTCATGATGTAGGGAGCTATCTGCATCTATGATATCTAGTTAAGTGATGACAACAAACTCAAGTTAATATTGGCTTGACCTGAATTCGGAGAACAAGAGACCATTTCACTGCATGGCTTGGCTGGCAGTAGGGAGTTGAATATGTATCCAATATGACTAGTAAAATCCTGTATTTTAATATAGGAGCCAGCGGGGGCGTTGTATAGTGTGAAGATAAAAGACATACCCTTTTGGGGTCCAAAATGTGATCTGCATACAGGCGAATTATGATAATGTGTATAAGTCAAATATATGTAATGTGCCCTTGATACATTTCATAAAAGAAAACAATACATGCAAACATTTATAAACCATATACAAGCCTGCAGTGTGAACTAATTGTATACATAGAATCTCTAAGCATCATAAACTATGGTAGGTTGACATCTTGTAAAACAAGTGGCTGCTACACCCTCTACTGTGAATATATAACATGCCTTGGGTAGGGGAGAGTATGGAGGGTGATTGAATACAGTATTATCATTAAAGAAAAAGAGAAGAGAAAAAAATAAAAATAAAATGTACCTACAGGAAATATCATGCCTACATTTAAGGCTAAAAAGAACATACTAAGTAGTTTATTAGATGGACCTATAGGTTAACCTGCACTTCCTTCTACCCTGCTCAGATAAACAAATAGGCAATTATAGCATATACCTTTAGTGCTGGGCAACATGTGCCCAACACTTTATCTACAAATAGCTCAATAAAAGTACCTATGGCAATAAGGAAACAGCAGAAAGAGCTCTCATAGGGGTCTAAGATAAGCAGCTTAATACTTGTGGGTAAAACATTTAAATACAACTGATTAATACAAAATAGTGCTCCACATCCCACTAAACCCAGATGTAAGATTTGAATGCAACAGTCCTGTGGTATAAGGGGAAGCTTAAATAAGCCTATATAACAGACCATGGGAGAAAAGGAGAATTATGAATAGGTTATAGCAATCTGATTAAAGTTAAGACAACTACGTGTGGAGGATAGTAGCAGGTCCCGACAAGGGTAGTCCCCAAACCCAGCATGGTAAATTATTGATCAGTATCAGCCCTAGGGTCTTGGGTTAAAGTGTCCACCTGCACTCTCCTGCAGGAATGTTTCTTTAGCCGATACCCCTTCTGAATAGTTGATCTGTCCCGGAGGGACCATGAAGAGAGGATCTCCGCTGTGCAGACCGAGTGAAGAGGCCGGTGACAGGATTAGTGAATGGGCCCAACCACTGTACAGGTGCATTTAGGCTGTTGGCAATTAGGCTAGTGAATGGGTCCAACCTCTGTACAGCTGAGTTTAAGCAATCGGTAAGAGGGTTAGTGCACAATCTCGGACAGACAAAAGCCACGTGTCTCACAATGCGTCTCGAGACATATCTTGTATCAAGATGACTGGATCCTCCATTTTCACGCTGCTCAGCCACGGTCTGGATCTCCGGGCTCCCTGTCTCCATGTGAGTAATCCTGCCTGTCCGGTGACTGACTGTTACAGACCCTGGCTCTGTAGGGAAGGTATCAGTAAGGGGAATATTCTGCTTTGTGATGGTATCCCCTCCATCCTTAATCTGGATATCTGATGAGTCATCCATTAGAGAGGGATCTTCGATACTTCCCCTTCTGATTAGCGTAGTGAGGCTGTTAAATTGAT
This sequence comes from Bombina bombina, assembly GCF_027579735.1. Classification (NCBI taxonomy): domain Eukaryota; kingdom Metazoa; phylum Chordata; class Amphibia; order Anura; family Bombinatoridae; genus Bombina; species Bombina bombina. The sequence goes on from NC_069502.1 coordinate 656,071,687, forward strand.
CGGTCATTTTTTGGTCTATGTTGGCAAGGAGAGCATACATTAAAGTGGTAAAGTCTTCCATTGTGAAATAGACCACTATAATGTCCCTGCGAGCACTGCCCTCATTACTATATTGTAATCTCTGCGTAAAGTAGGCTGTTAACAGCCCAGGCAATCTGATCTGAAGGTTAGGCCACAGGTGTCATGAGTTACAGGGCGCACTCCATCAAAAGACTTTTCTCCTGCCCCTCCTAATGACAATCAGGGATATGTGTTCATCTTAAAGCTCCCTTTTTTTCAAATATTTTAGATAATTTCCAGGTCTTGAAATAATCTCTTATTCAATTTGCATGGAGAGCTACAGACCTGCACGTCTGTTCCTGTTGCTGGCTAATCTCTTATTCAATTTGCATGGAGAGCTACAGACCTGCACGTCTGTTCCTGTTGCTGGCTAGCTCCGCCCCCCCCTTAATAAAGTAAGTTTATTACTTTTAAACACTTGCTGCCTATATTTTAATTTTTTGGCCCTCTGGATTGCCTGGAGTTTTGGTGTATCCTGCTTGCCCTGAACAAGTGTGTTGGGTGACTGTATTGATCCCATCCTGCTTTACTAGCATCATTGGAGATGCTACAACAAATGTGAGTGCATATTATACCATTTATTTGCCTATCCCTTGGCTATACTGTACTTGGCCATATAGGCACCTCTGTGTCTTTTGTATCTTTCTACCACAGATCACACATCCATCTTAAGATACCGGTCTTCTTGGTGACTGTTATAGATCCCAGACTGTTCCTATTGCACTATTTGGGGTGCCTACAATACATGTGAGTGTAACCATATACACCATTATTACATCTTTGTATCAAACAATATTGGGCCATGTGGCGCATCTGTTTCTTCTGATATTTCTAAAATATTGATTGGTCACCTCGCCTCCTGAGGTTCCCAAACCCCTTGTGTTGTTAGAGACCCCCAGACAGCTCCCCAACTTGAAAGCCTTGCATCTGTTGTGATCACAGTCCAGGAAGGATGAACAAAGGAGGCCCCTTGAACAATAAAGTGATGGTTTAACCAACAAGTCAGAGAGTGTTGAATGTTGGGATTTAAGTATATCAAATGTGATATCTAAATATAATCCCTGCACCATTGGTGCAACATGCAAAGCTGTAGAGGTCTCATATGAAATGAGCAAAGGGGATTGCGTCCGATGCTGCAGTCATGAGACCTAAAACTTCCATGCACATAGCCACTGAAGGGAATGATAGAGACTGAAGGATTAGAAAAGCTTAAACTAACTTCATTCGTCTCTTGTCTGTCAAAGAAAGAGTCATGGACACTGAATCTATCTGGAAACTTAAAAAGGTGACCTTTGTCTGAGGAATCAAGAAATTATTTTGTAAATTGATCCTCCAACCATGTCTTTTAAGAAACCACACAAGTTGTTTCATGTGAGATTCTGCTAAATGAAAAGATTGAGCTAGTACCAAGATATTGTCCAAATAAGAAAACATCGCAATACCCTGCTCTCTGATTACAGATAGAAGGGCACCGAGAACCTTTAAAAAGATTCTCTGAGCTGTCGCTAGGCCAAATGGAAGAGCGACAAATTGGTAATGCTTGTCTAGAAAGGAGAATCTCAGAAACCGATAGTGGTCTGGATGAATCGGAATGTGAATATAAGTGTCCTTAAGTCTATTGCGGACATAAAATGACCTTGCTGAACAAAAGGCAGAATAGTCCTTATAGTCACCATCTTGAAAGTTGGGACTCTTACAAAACGGTTTAGAGTTTTCAGATCCGGAATTGGTCTGAATGAATCTTCCTTCTTTAGAACAATGAACAGATTTGAATAAAAACCCAAACCCTGCTCCTGTTGAGGAACTGGAACAATCACCCCTGAAAGCTCTAGATCTGAAACACACATCAGAAAAGCCTAAGCCTTCACAGGGTTTGTTGGAACATGAGAAAGAAAGAATCTTCCCATGGGAGGTTTTATTCTGAAACCTATTCTATGCCCCTGAGAAATAATATCCTGAATCCACTGATTTTGGACAGAATCTGCCCAAATGTCTTGAAACAATTTCAATCTGCCCCCCACCAGTTGAACTGGTTTGAGGGGCGCACCTTCATGCAGTCTTAGGGGCTGTATTTGGTTTCTTATAAGGCTTGGATTTATTCCAATTTGTGGATGGCCTCCAATTGGAAACAGAGGCCTTAGGGGAAGGAGTGTTTTTTTTTGTTCTTTAAAGGAACGAAAATGATTGGGAGCTTTAAATTTACCCGTGTCACAACAAACACAATAAATAGAAGCATTTTGCGTCATTGCAAGCCTAATTTTCCCGCAAACTTTTTTAAAAAACAAGACCGAAGTTACAACTAGCTGGAACCCCAGGTAAGAAAAAAATTACAAAATGTCTCCCAAAACATAATTTTCCATGCTGAGGGAAATAATCATAGACCTGACTCATGGCAAATATATGCAATATATATTAAAACTTTAAAATATAAAGTGCCAAACATAGCTGAGAGTGTCTTATAAAGATATATACTTACCTGAAGACACCCATCCACATATAGCAGACAGCCAAACCAGTACTGAAACAGAGGTAGTGGTAGAGGAGTATAATGTCGATCTGTAAAGGGAGGTGGCAGATGAATCCCCACAACCGAATTTACAGAGAGCCTTAGAATAGATTTCCCATAGGTGAAAACATGGCATCATCAGGCAATACTCCCTTCACATCCCTCAGACAAACACTGTACTTTGAGAGGAACTGGGCTTCAAAATGCTTAAAAGCGCCTTTCACCAAAGAAATCAAGCACAACTTGCTTCACCATCCTCCAACGAAGGCAAAGTTTGTAAAACTGAGGTATGAGCGATGTGAGAGGTGTATTTATAGGCATTTTGAGGTTTGGGAAACTTTGCCCCCTCCTGGTAGGAATGTATATCCCATACATCACTAGCTCATGTACTCTTGCCACTTACATGAAAGAAAAAATATTTTCTAAGCAAAACACCATATTCCATGAATATTTGCGCACTCCACTTTTGTGCTAGAAGTACTTATAGTCCCTCATTTGATGCGACTCCACTTTTGTGCTAGAAGTACTTATAGTCCCTCATTTGATGCGTCAGGGGTTGTACTTTCTACAAATGTGTACTTTATGTACCCTAATTTAACTTCCCAGGTGGCTAGAGCTGTTTAACTACAGATATGGCAACCTTGAAAAAAATTGTCTTTAAACATTTGGGGTGATGTCTACAATAAGACAGCTGTAGTCACCTGGGAATTTAAGAAACAGTATACAAGGTACACAGTTTTGGAAAGTACACCCCTTGGCGCATCAAATGAGGGGCTGCATGTATTGCTAGCACAAATTTAGAGTGCGTAAGATATAAATGAACATGTCGCTTTGTTTAATTTTTTTATTTTATTTTTACAAGTGTGATATTCGCTTAATTGTTGCACACTTCAGATATGTGATACAAATACAAATAAGACCTCATTTGATGCAGCTGGGGGTGTAGTTTCTAAACATATATCGTTTTTTTGTCATATCTTAACTTCTCAGGCAGCTAGAGCTGTTTAATTGCTGGCAACAATACATTAAATTTAAAGATGCTTTTTGTTAAGGTCTATCAAATTGACACGTCGGCAATAAAACAGTAGAAAAACACAATGAAATGTTCTCAATTTCTGCTTATTTTAGACAGGTTACCTACTGCAAATATTTAGCAACACAGGTTTTGATGATAGAGTTTAGAAAAATAAAATTACAAACTAATGTTTATTGAGTGTGGAGTAAACAAATACACTTTTTTCATATGTTATGCTTTATTTTTAAAACCTGTTGAGACAAACACATATTACAATGGTATATTTGGAATATGCTAGGTCTACTGAAAAAAATAATATATAGTTTGTATAGTTTATTTACACAAACTTTACTTCTAAAAGTGTTTAAACGTGAACTGCAACAAAAAGCTTAAAACTAGCTTAGGACCCAGGTGGGAAATGGCTTAGCAGCCTAAGGGTTAAGTCCATTATATACTGTTCCAATCTCATCCAACAAATCACGGTCATTCCAATTCTAAAAAAATGATTATACTCATAGCTGTCACCATGTGTCCCACCCGGAAACTTTCTTCATGATTCTAATAATTCCCTTACCTTATACCAGTTTGTCTTTATCTTATCCCTCTCCACAGAAACAATTATAACACAATAACACATTACTGGATCAGTTGGCTAACACTGTGGATCTCACTATTCTTCATAACCTACCCTAAGAGTGAGCCTTGGGGCCTCTAGTATTTTCTTTGTATATCCTCTTACTAGAGCCCGATGAGCTAAACCTTACCGATAAGATATGTTTTTTCTCGCTGAGCTTCACAGGTGCTTCCCTCATGGAATTATCTTAAAAAAGAGACAGTTCCTACAAGTGGCGAGATGTCTCTTATAGAAGGTAATGGAGCGCACTGGAAAGGGATAGTTTGCTTTTTAAAGTTAGCAGTGAGTAGAGGACATGCTTTAAAAATTAAATCCTGCATCAAAAACAAATGACATTGACTGCTCTTTGCATAAAGCATCTTATAATCACCTATTTTTGTAATCATGTGTTTTTCTATTAAGGTAAAAAGTATTTTTCATATTTTGTCACAACATTGCCACATTTTAGACCAAGAACATGTAGTGGGAAACCCAACTACATAAAGTGTATACTAAATAGCACTCCTCTCCATTGTGAACACGTACATTTTTTTATAATTGCGTCTGATACTTGGGGTAGCACTTGTGAAGATACATGAAATTCCTGAATTGTGGGAACTCCAAAAAATGGTTTAAAAAGTAAATTTTATTGATTCATAATTAAAAATGGGTAAAACACACACTTAAAAATAGATAGTTAGAACACAGTACTAATGCACCAGTACGGTGCTAATGAGATGGCTGAGACAAATGAGTGGTGATTATAGTATATATGATGGTTCTAATGTATCTTTGAATTATTACTATATACTCCCCTCAAATAGGGAAAAATAAAAACCTATAATTATCAGTAATAATATCACAGTGTACCAGGGTAGATAATCTAAGAGTAGTGTTGTAATGTACGATCTGCACTGTGTCAACGTTCAGATTGTAGTATATGTTGTAATACGTCCCAATAAATAATGTGGGCTTGTTGTGAATGATTGTTAGAGCTCAGCAAAAATCAGAAAGTATCAATAGCTCCCTATGTATCTGTTAGAGCATGGATATATATATATATATATATATATATATATATATATATATATATATATATATATATAACAGTATATCTCACTTGCCAGTATAGTATATTGGACAAAGGTGATTGAAGTTTATTCGTGATTGTGCTGGCTCCCACGCATTCTGTTGTAACTATAGTACAAAACTGCTGAATACAGCTGCAGAATCTTACATTTTATTATATTTAATATACAAAACCGCTAAATGCGGCTGCAAACTCTTAAATTTTATGTATTTATACACCAGTAGTGTTGTAATTGGCTACAATGGTAACACAGTATCTATATGAAGTATAAGTGCTATTGGTAAAAGGTTACAAGAATTTAGATACTTGGGAACTGCAGGTTCCATATAGTCAGGAACCCCTGGGTTCTAATGTGTTAATACACATTTATTATATCACTGTACCAGTGTTCCAAGATGAGATTATTATCAGGTTATATAGATTCCAAATATCAGTACTATATGTAAGTTTATAGGTTCTTAAATATAAAACACAAGTAAGATGTTAAAGGTGTTTTTAAAGTATATAGTTTTATCCGGTTAGTTACTCATTTGTATTGTGGGGGGATAACGAGAAATATTGCTGTATAAGTGTTCCTTATTAACCTATGCTTGGTACTTTATATATCCCACACTTATGTAGCATAATAGGCTGCCACATAGACAGGACTATACGAAACCTGCAGTTCCCAAGTATCTAAATTCTGGTAACCTTCTACCAATATCACTTATACTTCATACAGATACTGTGTTAGCATTGTAGCCAATTACAAATTGCAGCTGCATTTAGCGGCTTTGTGTATTAAATACAATAAAATGTAAGATTCTGCAGCTGTATTCAGCAGATTTGTACTATAGTTACAACATAATGTGTGGGAGTCAACACAATCACGAATAAACTTCACCTTTGTCCAATATACTATACTGGCAAGTGAGATATACTGTATATATATATATATATATATATATATATATATATATATCCATGCTCTAACAGATACATAGGGAGCTATTGATACTTTCTGATTTTTGCTGAGCTCTAACAATCATTCACAACAAGCCCACATTATTTATTGGGACGTATTACAACATATACTACAATCTGAATGTTAACACAGTGCAGATCGTACATTACAACACTACTCTTAGATTATCTACCCTGGTACACTGTGATATAATTACTGATAATTATAGGTTCTTATTTTCCCTATTTGAGGGGAGTATATGGTAATAATTCAAAGATGCATTAGAACCATCATATATACTATAATCACCACTCATTTGTCTCAGCCATCTCATTAGCACCATACTGGTGCATTAGTACTGTGTTCTACCTATCTGTTTTTAACAGTGTGTTTTACCTATTTTTAATTATGAATCAATAAAATTTACTTTTTAAACCCTTTTTTTGAGTTCTCACAATTCAGGAATTTCATGTATCTTCACAAGTGCTACCCCAAGTATCAGATGCAATTATAAAGAAAAAAGTGCTATTTAGTGTACACTTTATGTAGTTGGGTTTCCCAATACATGTTCTTGGTCTCAGTTTCATTGTATACAGCACCCACTCCCTTTGTCTAATTTGTATGAATTCTAATTGGGTCACCATTCAGTAGTGCCATCCTCATTCTCTTCTTCCCCTTCCCCATACTCTAATTGCCACATTTTAGTTTGCAAGAAAAAACTGTAGTGTGGATATGTTCAAATATTTATGCTGGAATTTGAGAGACAATTTCATACACGCCCATGGAACGCACATGTTCAGCCCATTTTATGATAAAACAATTTGCATTTTGTACTTATAAGTATGAATTTCTGTGTGTTTTTTTTGCGCATCTAGTGCACTTAAATATACGATTTACGTTGTGCATATTTAATGTAATTTATTCCTGTGTAATTTACATACACATTTTATGTTTTTGATAAAATTTGATTTTTGGTAAATAATTTTGTTAAAATTTTTAATGCACCTTAACAACACAATTTTTTCCGGCATATTTTTGTGTGAATGGTTCAATTATTAATCCTCCAGCACTACGAGACCCCTCACAGGATTCTAGACAGGCAAAAGTGGAAGGAAGGGACTAGACATTGGAGTTCTCTGTGCTGGACAGGGGAGTTCCCAGGTTGAAGTTCTCTCACAACTCTTACTATAACAAAGCCAATGTGAGGAGCGGTTGTCATACTCCACTCTGTCATAACAATTTTCTCTCATATAAAAAGTTTTCAAAACTATGGGGTATATGTATCAAGCTCCTTATGGAGCTTGATGCCCCGTGTTTCTGGCGAGTCATCAGACTCGCCAGAAACAGCAGTTATGAAGCAGCGGTCACAAAGACCGCTGCTCCATAACCTGTCCGCCTGCTCTGAGCAGGCGGACAGAAATCGCAACAATACAACCCGATCGAGTACGATCGGGTTGATTGACACCCCCCTGCTGGCGGCCCATTGGCCGCGAGTCTGCAGGGGGCGGCGTTGCACCAGCAGGTCTTGTGAGCTGCTGGTGCAATGATGAATACGGCGAGCGTATTGCTCGCCGTATTCAGCGAAGTCTGGCGGATCAGGTCCGCCAGACTTTCATAACTAGAGGCCTATGTCTTCTTCCTATGAAATGCTGAAGCCCTCTTGATTTCTGCTTCTAAAATTTAATCTTTACAACTGAAATTGTTACACATGGTGTCCATCTTTCTTCCTTGCAAATTAAAGGCACAGTCTACTCCAGAATTTTTATTATTTAAAAAGATAGATAATCCCTTTATTTTAAATCCCCCGGTTTTGCACAACCAACATGGTTATATTAATATACTTTTCACCTCTGTGATTACCTTGTATCTAAACTTCTGCAATCTGTCCACTTATTTAAGCTATTTTCACAAACTTGCATTTTAGCCAGTCAGTGATGACTCCTAGGTAACTCCAATGGCCGGGGTGTAATGTTATCTATAAGACACACATGAACTAATGCCCTCTAGCTGTAAAAAAATTGTCAAATGCATTCAGATAAGAGGCGACATTTAAGGGCTTAGAAATTAGCATAAGAGCCTACCTAGGTTTAGCTTTAAACTAAGAATACCAAGAGAACAAAGCAAATTTGATTATAAAAGTAAATTGGAAAGTTGTTTAAAATTATATGCCCTATCTGAATCATAAAAGTTTAATTTGGACTAGACTGTCCCTTTAAATACAACGGCATTGGGCATCTTCCTATTTTCCAAAATCTTCCATTCCTCTGTTACTGGAATCCCTCAGCTGACTTTCATTATGTTACATTGTATTTATAATATCAAACCCCTCTCTTTCCAGATTATATATTTGTCAGTTTCTGTTTGTATATCTGATATAATACAAGTATAAGCAAACAGTTCTCCAGCCGTGAGTAAGGGTAAAAAAACAAATTTATTAGTCAATTCTTTAAAAACATATACACGGCATATTTGTTAAAAAGGGCATCAGATCAGGTCTCACGCGTTTCAGCTCTGCTGACCGTACTCATAGACCTCTGATATGGTGCAGTGACTGCACAACTTTATGTACACTATAATGAGGTTAATTAAAAACACTTGCCCAATTTAATTACAACTTATTAACCCCTGATATCATTCTTTAATTAAAGCACCCTCCTGTGCTAGTAGACAAAGGACCAGTAAATATGGTATATTTGCATAATCAACAAAGGCATGATAAAAAGACAATGCAATAGCACTTAGTCTGAACTTCAAATAAGTAGTATATTTCTTTTCAGACAAATTTAAAAGTTATGTCTAATTCCACTGTCATCAGCCAATCCCAAATGCATATACATATATTCTATTAATTATTGCACATGCTCAGTAGGAGCTCATGACTCAAAAAGTGTAAATATAAAAAGATTGTGCACATTTTATTAATGGAAGTAAATTGGAAAGTTGTTTAAAATTGCATGCTCTATCTAAATCATGTGTTTCATTTTGACTTGAGTGTCCCTTTTAAGTAAAATCAAACAGGCAAAAAATCAAACTGAGACAGCTGCTTGAAGAACCTTCCTAACAAATGCTGCTTCAGAAGAAGCAAAAACATCAAAATTGTAGGATTTTGTAAAAGTATGCAAATAAGACCAATTAGCTGCCATGCAAATGTGGTCAACTGAAGCCTCATTCTTGAAAGAAGTGGCAACTTGCCTAGTAGAATGAGCAGTAATCCATTGAGGTGGAGGCTGACCTGCCTCCAAGTAAGTCTTGTGAATCAAAAGTTTCAACTGAGAGGCCAAAGAAACAGCAGAAACTTTTTTGACCTTTCCTAGGACCAGAAAAAGGAATGAACAAACTAGCCCTTAGTAGCATCAATATAATATTTAAATGCCCTAACAACGTCTAAAATATGCAGAGAATTCTGAGGCATTCTTGGGATTCGTACACAAAGAAGGAACAACAATCTCTTTCCTATTTTGTCTGAAGAAACAACTTTAGGCAAAAAAATCAAAAGAAGTCCATAACACTGCCTTATTCTGATCAGAAATCAGATAAAGATGATCACAAGAAAGAGCAGATAACTCAGAAACTCTTCTAGCAGAAGAGATAGCCAAAATAAATAACATTTTCCAAGAAAGCAGTTTTATATCCACCTTATGCAAAGGTTCAAAAGAAGAAGCCTGAAAAACCCTTAACACCAAGATAAGATTCCATCGAGGAGAAATCGGCTTGATGACAGGTTTAATATGGACCAGAGCCTGAACAAAACCATAAATATCAGGAAGATTAGTAATCTTCCTGTGGAAAAAACTGAAAGAGCAGAAATCTGCCCCTTCAGAGAATTGGCAGATAGATCCTTATAAAGACCATCCTGTAAGAACTGCAAAATCCTAGACATTCTGAAAGAATGCCAGGATAAATCATAATATACACACCAAGAAATAAAGGCCTTCCAGACCTTGTGATAGATTCTCCTAGTTACAGGCATATGAGCCTGAATCAAGGTATCAATCACAGAATCAGAGAAACCCCTATGTCTAAGACTAAACGTTCAATTTCCAAGTTCAGACTCTTGAGATCCATATGGAAAACTGTACCTTGAGACAGAAGGTCTGACCACAGAGAAAGAAACCAAGGAGGGCAGCTGGACATCTGAACCAGATCTTCATACCAAATCCTGCGAGTCCACGATGGAAAAATCAGGATGACTGAAGACTTCTCTAAGCTTATCTTGGAAATCACTCTGGGAAGAAGTACCAGAGGAGGAAGCAGATAAGCAAAATGAAATGACAAAGGAACTACTAGAGTATCTACTATCTTTGCCATAGGATCCTTGAACCTCGCAAAGTACCTGGGAAGTTTGTTGTTCAAATGAGAGGCTATCAGATATATCTCTGGGAGACCCCAAAGATCTGATTGAAGACATCATCATGGAATATCACAGAAACTAGACAGGAATTGGTTTCTGCCAATGAGAGAATGTGAGACACCTCCATTATTGCTAGGGAACTATGAGTTCCCTTTGATGGTTTACAAAAGCTACTGCTGTGACATCTCTTTTTAATAAAGGCCAAGCTTTAAGAGCCCTGAAAATTGAATTCTAGAACATTTATAGGTAACCTCACCTTCCGAAAACTCCCTGTGCTCTCAGAGACCCCCAAACAGCTCCTCAACCTGAAAAAAACTTACATCTATAGTGATCACTGTCCATGTAGGATGAGAAAAAGAACCCCCTAAATAATAAACTGATGATCAAGTCACCAAGTTAGAGACTGACTTGTCCTTTGAGATAGCTAAGTATAATCTCTATGCCATTGACGCAGCATACAAAGCTTAAGAAGCTTCATGTGAAAAAGTACAAACAGAATTGCATCTGAAGCTGCAATCATAAGACCTAGACGTTCCATACAAAGAGCAAATGAGGGAAAAGAGAGAGACTTAAGGTTCAGACAAGCTGACACCAATTTTCACCTTCTCTGCTCTGTTAGAGAAAGACTAATGGAGGCTGAATCTATTTGGAAAACCCCCAAAAGTTACTTTTGTTTGAAGAATTAAAGATATTTTTGGGAAAATTGATCCTCCAACAAGATGGAGTTTGAACTAAAACGTCATCCTTGTATGGTAAAACTGCTATACCCTCAGACCTGATCACAGACAAAAGGGCACCCAGAGTACTTTTGGAGCTGTAGCCAGACCAAATGGTAGAGCAACAAACTGAAAATGCCTATCCAGAAAAACAAACATCAGAAACTGGAAATGTTCTCTGTGAATGGGAACATGAAGGCAAGCATCCTTTAAGTCTATTGTGGACATGAACTGACCTTGCTGAAAAAAGGGAGAATAGTCTGAATAGTTTTGATTTTGAAAGATAGAATCATTTAAAACTTGTTTATAGCTTTTAGATCCTGAACTGGTCTGAAAGTACCTATCTTATTTGGAAAAATTAAGAGATTTGAATAAACTCTCATCCCCTGTTCCTGTAAAAGAACTAGTGCAATCATTCCCATAGCTTCCAGATATAAGACAGACTGGAAAAAGCTTGAGATTTTAGAGGATTTTCTGGAACATTGGACAGAAAAAAATCCTTACTCTGGGAGGCCTTGTCCTGAATCCTAATCGATATCCCTGAGAAACTAAATTCAGAACTCAAGGATCTGGAACAGACTAAAACCAAGCCTCCTGAAAGGGGCTTAATCTGCCCCTCACCAGAACTTAATCCATTTTAAGTAGTAGGGATAGATTTCTTACCCTGCTTTGACTTATTCCAGTTAGCACTAGGTCTCCAGACTGAACCAAAGGTGCCTTGCTTCTAAGCAGAGGAGTCAACCTTTTGTTTGAAAGGAACGAAAATGATTAGAAGCTTTAGATTTATCTTTAGACTTTTTATCCTGAGGAAGAAAAGCTATTTTACCTCCAGTAACAGTAGATATTATAGAATCTTTATCAGAACCAAACAACTTCTTTCCCTTAAAGGAAAGAGATAATAACTGGATTTGATACCATATCAGCAGGCCAGGATTTTAAGCCATAAGGCTCTCCTGGCAAGGACTGCCAAAGACATGCTTTTGACATTAATCTTCATAATATCAAATAGAGCATCACAAATAAAAGAATTGTCACTCTTGAGTAAACCCAAAAGATTTGCACTAGCCGAGCATCAGAATACTGTTCTGAAAGACTAGACAACCAGTAGAACATCAGCCATACAAATAACTGGCAATAGGAAATACCCTGCTGGTAAAAAAAAAAACTTCTATGAAAAGACTCTAATTATCTATCTAAAGGGTCTTTAAAAGAAGTACTGTCTTCATAGGGAATAGTAGTACATTTATCCAGAGTGGAAATGACCCCATCAACCTTGGGAACTGTTTCCCACAAATCAATATTAGCGTCAGGTAAAGGATATAACTTGTTAAACCTTTCAGATCAAGTAAATGAATTACCTGGCTTAGACCATTCCCTAGAAATCATGTCAGAAACAGCATCAGGAATAGGGAAAACCTCAGGGAAATTAATAACAGTTTTAAAAAACATAATTTATGCTTACCTGATAAATTCCTTTCTTCTGTTGTGTGATCAGTCCACGGGTCATCATTACTTCTGGGATATAACTCCTCCCCAACAGGAAATGCAAGAGGATTCACCCAGCAGAGCTGCATATAGCTCCTCCCCTCTACGTCAGTCCCAGTCATTCGACCAAGAATCAACGAGAAAGGAGTAACCAAGGGTGAAGTGGTGACTGGAGTATAATTTAAAAGATATTTACCTGCCTCAAAAACAGGGCGGGCCGTGGACTGATCACACAACAGAAGAAAGGAATTTATCAGGTAAGCATAAATTATGTTTTCTTCTGTTATGTGTGATCAGTCCACGGGTCATCATTACTTCTGGGATACCAATACCAAAGCAAAAGTACACGGATGACGGGAGGGATAGGCAGGCTCATTATACAGAAGGAACCACTGCCTGAAGAACCTTTCTCCCAAAAATAGCCTCCGAAGAAGCAAAAGTGTCAAATTTGTAAAATTTGGAAAAAGTATGAAGCGAAGACCAAGTTGCAGCCTTGCAAATCTGTTCAACAGAGGCCTCATTCTTAAAGGCCCAAGTGGAAGCCACAGCTCTAGTGGAGTGAGCTGTAATTCTTTCAGGAGGCTGCTGTCCAGCAGTCTCATAGGCTAAACGTATTATGCTACGAAGCCAACAAGAGAGAGAGGTAGCAGAAGCTTTTTGACCTCTCCTCTGTCCAGAATAAACGACAAACAGGGAAGAAGTTTGGCGAAAATCTTTAGTTGCCTGCAAGTAGAACTTGAGGGCACGAACTACATCCAGATTGTGTAGAAGACGTTCCTTCTTTGAAGAAGGATTTGGACACAAGGATGGAACAACAATCTCTTGATTGATATTCTTGTTAGTGACTACCTTAGGTAAGAACCCAGGTTTAGTACGCAGAACTACCTTGTCTGAGTGAAAAATCAGATAAGGAGAATCACAATGTAAGGCTGATAACTCAGAGACTCTTCGAGCCGAGGAAATAGCCATTAAAAACAGAACTTTCCAAGATAACAATTTTATATCAATGGAATGAAGGGGTTCAAACGGAACACCCTGTAAAACGTTAAGAACTAAGTTTAAACTCCATGGTGGAGCAACAGCTTTAAACACAGGCTTGATCCTAGCTAAAGCCTGACAAAAGGCCTGGACGTCTGGATTTTCTGACAGACGCCTGTGTAACAAGATGGACAGAGCTGAAATCTGTCCCTTTAATGAACTAGCTGATAAACCCTTTTCTAACCCTTCTTGTAGAAAAGACAATATCCTAGGGATCCTAACCTTACTCCAGGAGTAACGTTTGGATTCGCACCAGTATAGGTATTTACGCCATATTTTATGGTAAATCTTTCTGGTAACAGGCTTCCTAGCCTGTATCAGGGTATCAATAACCGACTCAGAAAAACCACGTTTTGATAAAATCAAGCGTTCAATTTCCAAGCAGTCAGCTTCAGAGAAGTTAGATTTTGATGTTTGAATGGACCCTGTATCAGAAGGTCCTGTCTTAGAGGTAGAGACCAAGGCGGACAGGATGACATGTCCACTAGATCTGCATACCAAGTCCTGCGTGGCCATGCAGGCGCTATTAGAATCACTGATGCTCTTTCCTGTTTGATTTTGGCAATCAATCGAGGAAGCAGCGGGAAGGGTGGAAACACATAAGCCATCCCGAATTTCCAAGGTGCTGTCAAAGCATCTATCAGAACCGCTCCCGGATCCCTGGATCTGGACCCGTAGCGAGGAAGTTTGGCGTTCTGGCGAGACGCCATGAGATCTATCTCTGGTTTGCCCCAACGTCGAAGTATTTGGGCAAAGACCTCCGGATGAAGTTCCCACTCCCCCGGATGAAAAGTCTGGCGACTCAAGAAATCCGCCTCCCAGTTCTCCACTCCCGGGATGTGGATTGCTGACAGGTGGCAAGAGTGTGACTCTGCCCAGCGAATTATCTTTGATACTTCCACCATTGCTAGGGAGCTTCTTGTCCCTCCCTGATGGTTGATGTAAGCTACAGTCGTGATGTTGTCCGACTGAAACCTGATGAACCCCCGAGTTGTTAATTGGGGCCAAGCCAGAAGGGCATTGAGAACTGCTCTCAATTCCAGAATGTTTATTGGAAGGAGACTCTCCTCCTGATTCCATAGTCCCTGAGCCTTCAGAGAATTCCAGACAGCGCCCCAACCTAGTAGGCTGGCGTCTGTTGTTACAATTGTCCAGTCTGGCCTGCTGAATGGCATCCCCCTGGACAGGTGTGGCCGATGAAGCCACCATAGAAGAGAATTTCTGGTCTCTTGATTCAGATTCAGAGTAGGGGACAAATCTGAGTAATCCCCATTCCACTGACTTAGCATGCATAATTGCAGAGGTCTGAGGTGTAGGCGTGCAAAAGGTACTATGTCCATTGCCGCTACCATTAAGCCGATCACCTCCATACATTGAGCTACTGACGGGTGTTGAATGGAATGAAGGGCACGGCATGCATTTTGAAGCTTTGTTAACCTGTCTTCTGTCAGGTAAATCTTCATTTCTACAGAATCTATAAGAGTCCCCAAGAATGGAACTCTTGTGAGAGGAAAAAGAGAACTCTTCTTTTCGTTCACTTTCCATCCATGCGACCTTAGAAATGCCAGAACTAACTCTGTATGAGACTTGGCAGTTTGAAAGCTTGAAGCTTGTATTAGAATGTCGTCTAGGTATGGAGCTACCGAAATCCCTCGCGGCCTTAGTACCGCCAGAAGGGCACCCAGAACCTTTGTGAAGATTCTTGGAGCCGTAGCCAATCCGAATGGAAGAGCTACAAACTGGTAGTGCCTGTCTAAGAAGGCAAACCTTAGATACCGGTGATGATCCTTGTGGATCGGTATGTGAAGGTAAGCATCCTTTAAATCCACTGTGGTCATGTACTGACCCTCTTGGATCATGGGTAGAATTGTCCGAATAGTTTCCATTTTGAACGATGGAACTCTTAGGAATTTGTTTAGAATCTTTAAATCTAAGATTGGCCTGAAAGTTCCCTCTTTTTTGGGAACCACGAACAGGTTTGAGTAGAACCCTTGTCCTTGTTCCGACCGCGGAACCGGATGGATCACTCCCATTGTTAACAGATCTTGTACGCAGCGTAGAAACGCTTCTTTCTTTATCTGGTTTGTTGACAACCTTGACAGATGAAATCTCCCTCTTGGGGGAGATAATTTGAAGTCTAGAGGGTATCCCTGAGATATGATCTCTAGTGCCCAGGGATCCTGAACATCTCTTGCCCAGGCCTGGGCGAAGAGAGAGAGTCTGCCCCCCACTAGATCCGGTCCCGGATCGGGGGCTCTCGGTTCATGCTGTCTTTGGGGCAGCAGCAGGTTTCCTGGCCTGCTTGCTCTTGTTCCAGGACTGGTTAGGCTTCCAGCCTTGCCTGTAACGGGCAACAGCTCCTTCCTGTTTTGGTGCAGTGGAGGTTGATGCTGCTCCTGTTTTGAAATTCCGAAAGGGACGAAAATTAGACTGTCTAGCCTTAGCTTTGGCCTTGTCTTGAGGTAGGGCGTGGCCCTTACCTCCTGTAATGTCAGCGATAATTTCTTTCAAACCGGGCCCGAATAAGGACTGCCCCTTGAAAGGTATATTAAGTAATTTGGACTTAGAAGTAACATCCGCTGACCAGGATTTTAGCCACAGCGCCCTGCGTGCCTGTATGGCGAATCCTGAGTTCTTAGCCGTAAGTTTGGTTAAATGTACTACGGCCTCCGAAATGAAAGAATTAGCTAGTTTAAGGACTCTAAGCCTGTCCGTAATGTCGTCTAGCGTAGAGGAACTAAGGTTCTCTTCAAGCGACTCAATCCAAAATGCTGCCGCAGCCGTAATCGGCGCGATACATGCAAGGGGTTGTAATATAAAACCTTGTTGAACAAACATTTTCTTAAGGTAACCCTCTAATTTTTTATCCATTGGATCTGAGAAAGCACAGCTATCCTCCACCGGGATAGTGGTACGCTTAGCTAAAGTAGAAACTGCTCCCTCCACCTTGGGGACCGTTTGCCATAAGTCCCGAGTGGTGGCGTCTATTGGAAACATCTTTCTAAATATTGGAGGGGGTGAGAACGGCACACCGGGTCTATCCCACTCCTTAGTAACAATTTCAGTTAGTCTCTTAGGTATAGGAAAAACGTCAGTACTCGCCGGTACCGCAAAGTATTTATCCAACCTACACAGTTTCTCTGGTATTGCAACGGTGTTACAATCGTTGAGAGCTGCTAAGACCTCCCCTAGTAGTACACGGAGGTTCTCCAATTTAAATTTAAAATTTGAAATATCTGAGTCCAATCTGTTTGGATCAGAACCGTCACCCACAGAATGAAGCTCTCCGTCCTCATGCTCTGCGAGCTGTGACGCAGTATCAGACATGGCCCTAGCATTGTCAGCGCACTCTGTTCTCACCCCAGAGTGATCACGCTTGCCTCTTAGTTCTGGTAATTTAGACAAAACTTCAGTCATAACAGTAGCCATATCTTGTAATGTTATCTGTAATGGCCGCCCAGATGTACTAGGCGCCAAAATATCACGCACCTCCCGGGCGGGAGATGCAGGTACTGCCGCGTGAGGCGAGTTAGTCGGCATAACTCTCCCCTCGCTGTTTGGTGAAATTTGTTCACATTGTACAGATTGACTTTTATTTAAAGTAGCATCAATACAGTTAGTACATAAATTTCTATTGGGCTCCACCTTGGCATTGGAACAAATGACACAGATATCTTCCTCTGAGTCAGACATGTTTAACACACTAGCAAAAAAACTTACAACTTGGTTATAATCTTTTTTAGCAGAAAAACGTACTGTGCCTCAAAGAGGTACTAACGATTAAATGACAGTTGAAATAATGAACTGAAAAAACAGTTATAGCATCAAACTTTAAAACAACACAACTTTTAGCAAAGGTTTGTTCCCATTAGTAAAACAACACTAATTAAATTTGTACATAAGAATACAAAACAACGTTTTTATTCACAGTCACTATAAGAATTCTCACAGCTCTGCTGAGAGAATTTACCTCCCTTCAAAGAAGCTTGAGGACCCCTGAGATCTGTCAGAGATGAACCGGATCATGTAGGAAATATAAAAGTAACTGACTGGAATTTTTTGATGCGTAGCAAAGAGCGCCAAAAACGGCCCCTCCCTCTCCCACACAGCAGTGAAGAGAAAACGAAACTGTCACAATTAAAGCAAAAAACTGCCAAGTGGAAAATAATGCC